>NW_028170981.1:40584-70584 GCF_963971535.1 Notolepis coatsorum | reverse complement strand
ATAACTGAAATACTGGCTGGTGATTTGATTAAACAGCTTTGTGATAGATAAAATGCAGTGCCTTTCCATAGCTGTGGATGAGTCCACTGACACCACTGAGAAGCCTGAAGAACCGTTCATGTTCTGAAGAACTGTTCATGTTCTGAAATGTTATTGCTAAAGATTGAGAAGATTGGATCACTTGTATTTTTTTGGAATACTTGAAACTAGAGATGCTCGATATTGGCTTTTTTACCGATACCGATATTCCGATATTGTCCAACTCTTAATTTCGATACCGATACCGATATCAACCGATACCGATATATGCAGGGTTTCCCCCCAAAAAAACTGAATAATTTCAGGTAATTAATAATTTCACTGGATGCTTTCAAAAGGCTTTCTAAATGTAAGCATTATCTGTGCAAAATATGATAATTAAAAAAGTAAAAATTAACATTACATATCTCTTGTTGTTGAATTAAACCAACATGCATACTTTTGACAATAAATAAAATAAGAATTGGTTCTTACTTGCTTGCCTGGGTAAATAAAGGTTAAATAAATGTAAAAATACCGATATTTTCCGATATCACATTTTACTGCCGATATCGGCCGATAATATCGGTCGGCCGATAATATCGGACATCCCTACTTGAAACCCTTTTTTGTGGAATATTTGATGCTGCCCAGCCTCACCCAGACTCTACCTCCAGCGGCCCCCAGGTAAATTGAGTTTGAGACCCCTGATGTAAGGTCTCCACAAGTATAGTAGGTTAACCTCTTAACCCATAGCCATATTTTAAAAAAAATCTCCTAAAAGTGCATACCCAAGTAAATGGAAGATTGCTCCACTTCTACAAGGTCCATTTGCATGTTCTTGATATCTAGGGACATCTATGGACCTCAGGGAATGTATTCCCAGTGTACTAAATCCAAATTTAACTCTGCCATTGGAAAGAGGAGATTTGGCGCGATCCATAGATGTATGACTTGACCATAATACGGTAATTTATAGGCCTGATATTCTATATTCATATTTCAAATTGCATGTGTCCGGATGGCAACATTCTGTACTGTATCTACAAAACCCCCTGTAAATCATCTGCCCTTTATTAATTTGCTTAGATTTATTGTACACTTGATCTCAAGAAGGTGCTGAATGAGCTACATTTTTCATGTCTAGTAAATGTTAGCATGGTGTTATTCACCGTCAAAGATAAAAAAAAAAAAAAAAAAAAAAAAAAAAAAAACTCCTTTGGTACATTACAATTGACTCAAGCATAGTAACAGACACAATATTTCGGACACTGTGAATACATTCCCTGATGTCCATAGATAATAATAATAATAATAATAATAATAATAATAATAATAATAATAATAATAATAATAATAATAATAATAATAATAATAATAATAATAATAATAATAATAATAATAATAATAATAATAATAATAATAATAATAATAATAATAATAATAATAATAATAATAATAATAATAATAATAATAATAATAATAATAATAATAATAATAATAATAATAATAATAATAATAATAATAATAATAATAATAATAATAATAATAATAATAATAATAATAATAATAATAATAATAATACTAATACTAATACTAATACTAATACTAATAATAATAATAATAATAATAATAACAATAACAATAATAATAATAATAACAATAATAATAATAATAATAATAATAATAATAATAATAATAATAATAATAATAATAATAATAATAATAATAATAATAATAATAATAATAATAATAATAATAATAATAATAATAATAATAATAATAATAATAATAATAATAATAATAATAATAATAATAATAATAATAATAATAATAATAATAATAATAATAATAATAATAATAATAATAATAATAATAATAATAATAATAATAATAATAATAATAATAATAATAATAATAATAATAATAATAATAATAATAATAATAATAATAATAATAATAATAATAATAATAATAATAATAATAATAATAATAATAATAATAATAATAATAATAATAATAATAATAATAATAATAATAATAATAATAATAATAATAATAATAATAATAATAATAATAATAATAATAATAATAATAATAATAATAATAATAATAATAATAATAATAATAATAATAATAATAATTCATTACATTTATATGGCGCTTTTCTAGACACTCAAAGCGCTCCCCACAGTGTACGGTGGAAATTGCTTGCTTCACCACCACTGGTAGCACCCAACCTTGGGCTACGCAGGCTCAATGGCTGCCATACACTGGCACCAGGCACACATCACACCACACAATGGCTGAATGGCTCAGGAGACAGGGATTGATATCAGCCAATTATAGTCCATGGGCCAGACCAGATATCGGTACCACTCAAGGTGACGAAACTTACATATAATTTTTTCAAAGATCTATGTCTGTAGATGATATTTTGGTATGATAGCCCTTCCGGAGTTGTAGCTTTATCATAATTATCAAGTCATGAAGTATACCCACCCCCTCAGGAAATATCATTTCAGATGACTATGTCATCTTTCATTCAAGCTAAGATGTGAATCTTTCTGACCAATATAGAGGTCACTGGAGCTCTTTGAACAGTCAACAGCAGAAATGTTTACACGGTTTTCGCCTAAATGATATACTATCTTTTAGCTTTGTGTCATCTAGGAGCAACAGGGACACAAAATACAAAATCTACAACACTCTCAGGACCATAAGGATCCAGGAAATGTATAAAATGCTTATACTATTTCTTGTCATGGGTGATTGTGACTGAGCCTTAAATTAGAAGAGCAGTATAGGCTCCTATTAAACTATACAGAACAGCCACTAGGATAATGTCACAAAGTGGTCTGTCTTTATCATACATATACAGAACATAAAGGACACCACAATGAGATAAGGAACCACTTAGTTTTATAAACAGAATAACATTATAAACTAAATTAACATTGAAAGTGAATTATACATTTAATCCCACAGTATACAGTATCGTTATATTAATGGGAATAGGCCTACCGGTATGTCAAGATCTGATTATAGTCAGGCTATCACGTTCTGTGTGTACTTAAGATATAGTCAGTGGTGCAGTGGTGATTTCATAAGGTGTAACGTTTGGGGTCTTTTACTCTCTCCTAGGAGTAAAAGCTCCTAGCGCCACCCTGGAGTATTTCACCCGCGTGATCTTTTTCCGTAGCCTCTGTTTGCGAAGACGCTCTCTGATTGGCTAGGTTTAGCTCTGAAGGGTCTCTTCCGCCTTGTACATATATTCTCTGCTTCGAAGTGGTTATGCTTAGGCATTATTTCGAAGTGGTTATGCTTAGGCATTCTTTCGAAGTGGTTATGCTTAGGCCCTCTTTCGAAGTGGTTATGCTTAGGCCCTCTTTCGACGTGGTTATGCTTAGAGTTAGGGTTAGGGTTAGCCAATCGGAGAGCGTCTTTTTCTTCTTCGCTGCAATCAAAGAGCGTCTTCGCTCACAGAGGCTACAAAAAAAATCTCTCATTTCACCCTCTATTCTTCCAGGTTGTCCTGATTGCTGATTGACGCCTGCTGTGTGTTTGACTCTCTTTATAATGGCCTTGTGTTTATTCTCTCATTTGTCAGTTCTTCATCTAACGTGACCGTGAGTAGCTGTCTACGGACAGTCGTGTCGCTCCAGGCCTGGAGGAATGCGGCTGCCGTGTTTTTGATTATTGTTTAATTATTATTTAGTTTGTTTTTCTTTTGTATAATACCAGTATCACTCTTGATGTTTCAAAAATAAAAGGAAACACTGTTTTTGGTGAGAAGAGCAACTACCGTCTCCGCACCTTTCTTCTGTACTGCATTTCGGTTCAACACACCTACCTGAGTCATAAGGGGTTGCACTGTGTTTTAATGACGTCACGTGCACGCGCACTCCCGTCTCCCGCGCGTGCACGCACGCATGCGCGCATGCGCATAAATGTTCCCTCGCCTGCGCACAGAACAGCTCTGACCAGCATTATGATTATGTGCATAAATAGTAGGACACATGTTTGTATAGGAGATTACTAGTTTTAGTTTAGTTTTTGTAAATATTGCCTTGAAATAGAGAAGCTGAAAAAGGTAGCACTAGCAGGATGTAGCCTTCAATATATAAATAAATTATATTGTCAACAGATATGGTGGAAAAACAAACAATGTTTAAAATGTAATTGCAGTTACATTGTAGTTACAATTTCTTGAATTGAATTAACTTAAACTAGAAAAGTAAATACAAACTAAATTAACAATGTAACTTGTATTTTTCTTTCACAACAGAGTGGTTTCAAAACAGTCAAGCAAGCCCCCACCAATGGGTACAGTAAGACCTGCTTTATCAAAGCTATTTAATCTATTTAATCAATATTTGCCTTTGTTGAAAATGTTAGCCCTCTGTACAACACCCTTATCTTCGAGAGGAGGACAGTTTCCTTCTGAAGCACAACTTAAGAAATGTCTCATCCTTCCAGTCTGGACCATTTGTCACATAGTGAGAGGTTCCACAGCTCAAGCAAACCCCCACCAATTGGTACAGGGATTGTATTTTGGTTTTTCTCATCTCTTTCTTTGTTATGCTATTGTTATGCAAAGACAAGTAGCCAGGTACTTGGCGTGTGCATGTGCGTGCGCATGCTTCTGCTCAGAAAGGAGGTGGAATGGCGTGCTACCCAGGGGCGGGGCTAGGGGGTGGCTACTTGGGCTCAAGCCCCGAATGTTTTCTGAAAAGAAAATGTTTTTTTTTTTTTGATAATTCATCATTGTTACATGAACAAAAATATGTTTGCACCAGATTTAGCAGAAGCTAATTTCCATCTGTGGTCTATCCAGCTGCTAACTGTATTTGAGTGAGTTAAGTCTTGGTGTTATGGTAGACTCAGACCTAAGCTTTAAATCACAATCAACAAGTTGACAAAAACTTAATTCTTCCACCTTAGAAACATAGCTAAAGTACGGCCATTTATAAATCAAAAGGACGCTGAAAACCAGATCCATGCCTTTATCTCAAGCCAACTCGACTACTGTAATGCACTCCTTACCGGCCTCCCGAAAAAATACGATGATAACTATTTTATTGCAATGCACTATTGCATTATTTTATTCTATTTTACTAACTATTTTATTGCACTGCACTATTTTACTTTGTATCAGTGAATCATAGACGCCTGGCCATAAGAGCATTCGGAGCATCTCTGCTCTCCCACTATTGAACTTGGGGGAGCAAAGGTATGCTCTTGAAAAATATGATATATCCCCCCCGAATATATAAATCTAACCATAACTACGTTATGGTTAACTGAGTTTTATAGTGAAAAGAGCAGCTTTATTGGTCAAGATTGAAGGCTCTATATTGCAGGAAATTGCACGTACAGGTTCATTAAATAAAAAAAAAATCATTGTTTTGCCTGCCAAAAAAAGAAAAGAAAAAATATATATTAAAAAAAAAATTAAAATAAAATAAAAAATTAAAACACAGGGCACCTATCTGGGCTAAGCCCCGGATCTCCTACAATCCTAAATCCGCCCCTGGTGCTACCGCGTCCCATGAGCACTGCACCACTGGATAGAGTTGAGATGGGTAACCTAGTCCAGAATCACCCCATAATGTCACTCAAACTGCTCGTCTCTCTCATCCTCTGACTCCTCGAGTTCGAAGTCAGGTGCTGGATCATCCTGCAGTTTTTGGTTGCTGCATGTCTGTAACTTGCACATACCTGTGTATGCCAGTCCATTTTATAACATTTACATTTAGTCATTTAGCTGACACTTTTATCCAAAGCGAGTTACAAGTCCTGTACGACAAGTCATCAGGAATAATACTAATAATAATAATAGCTTCATTTTATATAGCGCCTTTCAAGAGACCCAAGGTCGCTTTACATAGGGGAAAAAAAATAACAAAGTAACACACATAGTGGACAGACACAACATATACATATAAAGTGAGAAATTAGGGGTTAAAGGCCAAGTTGAAAAGGTGGGTTTTGAGCAGTTTTTTTAATGAGTCCAGACTCCAGAGTTGGGGCGGTGCGGAGTTCTGCAGGGAGTGAGTTCCAGAGGGTGGGAGCTGCCACACTGAAAGCTCTGTCACCGAAGGTCCGCAGTCTGGTTCGGGGGATGGAGAGCTGACCAGTGTCCGTGGATCACAGGGACCGTGACTGAGTGTAGGGGTGGAAGAGGTCAGTGAGGTACTGAGGTGCCAGAGCGTGAAGGGATTTGTAGGTGAGTAGGAGGGTTTTGTAGGTGATGCGGGATTTGATGGGGAGCCAGTGGAGGTGGATGAGGGTGGGAGTGATGTGCTGCCAGGGTTTGGTGTGGGTTAGATGGGATTGGTAGGAGAGGGTGTAGTCCAGGATAACGCCCAGGTTGCGGACCTTAGGGGAAGGGCAGATGGAGCAGCCGTCAATGTTGAGAGTGATATCCCCAACCTTCCGGAGCAGGGTCGTGGGTAGGGATGGGTATCGTTAGGATTTTATCAATACTACTACTCTTATCGATACTGCTTAACGGTTCGGTACTTTATCGATACTCTTATCGGTCCTTTTAGATTATTATTATTTCAAAAGAAATGTATACATTTATTATTTGAACGGCTTAAGGCTATATCTGTACTTGATGTTTGTTTGTTGTGTTGCATATTTGAAATAAACTTCAATCAAATCAAACCCCCCCCCCTCTTAAAAACAAAAACCTGTGTTTAACCTAGCCATCTATAAAACATCATGCTAAAACTGTGAAACAAATGTCCTACTCCCCTAAAGAAAGAAATACATAGCAAACATGACTCAGTTATCCAATAGTGCTGCTGCTTTTTATTTTGTTAAAATCTTTTAGTTAATAAGACTAAAAGACTACAATATGACTACAACGATTTCATGACGGCTTCCTGTCCTCGCATTTCCGTTTCCGGTTTTCCGGTTTAACATTACATTTTCAACAACAGATTGCTGCTAATTAGACACTTCATGTAAACGGAGTAACGTTAACGTTATGTCGAGTTCATACGTGTAGTGTAGTATGAACTCGACATAACTTTAACGTTACTCCGTTTCCAGTGTTGCGTCGCAGATGGATGGTACACTCTGTTAGCTCCGTAGCTAATCCGCTCCTAGACTACCGTTAACATTACTCCTGTGTCCACTGTTGCTGCCACCGTTGCGTTGCAGATGGATGGTACACTCTGTTAGCTCCGTAGCTAATCCGCTCCTAGATTACCGATAGCAGTACCGATAACGTCGGAGCTTATCAATACTCTGGTTTTTTCTAATTTAGTACCGGTTCCCGTTTATAACCGGGTTTCGGGGGGCATCCCTAGTCTTGGGTGCCACAACCATGAGCTCAGTTTTATTGTTGTTGAGTTTGAGAAGATTAGATGACATCCAGGTTTTTATTGCATGAAGGCAGTTGACAAGGGAGCGTGGGGAAGGGCACAAATCTATCAGCTGAGAAACAATGTTCATCAAAGTGTTGAGTGCTACCGTGTAATAATAAGCATGTGTTGAGTGCTACATTGTAATTATAAGCATGTGCAGCTTGGCATTTTGCATGAATGGACACACTTGCATGTTAGCAATTCCAGGACAGCATCTGGTGCAGGTGGGGAGCGCATCCAGTAAATTGCCAGCCTGCCCTCATCTTCTTTCCATCTATGCTCTGTAGGACTTGGGACCACAGGGTTAGACTGCAGACTGCTCTTCCAGATTGCAGCCTGATAGTTAGCTTGTTCAACATGCATGAAGAGACAAGAGTCTCTACATGGTGGCAGCTGGCTGGACTCGACCTCTCCCCTTTTGGTACATAAGAGCTAGTGGCTCAGTTGGTTCACCTCTACCATACTTCTGTTAGCATCTGTAAGGTATTGGCTCGTGTTGCTACACGGACATGTATATATGTTGCACGGTACTTCCTGACGAGGGAGCTAGTAAACAGTCAACGTAATCACACACTCTCCGTCTCGTTATTATATGTGAACCAAAGAGTACAAGGTTTACACAACATGGTGTCAGAAGCTCGGATAACTTAATATACAGTAAGAAGATGAATTATAAAAAAAGAAAAAAGATGTGTCGCAGCAGGGAACAAGAAGAAGGCAGCTCCCAGACCCAAGAAAGCAGGTCCCAGTGTCGGTGACTTGGTCGTCGAGGCAGTATCTGCTTCTAAAAAGAGGAGCGGCGTGTCTCTCGCTGCCGTAAAGAAGGCTCTCGCTGCCGGTGGCTACGACGTGGATAAAAACAAAACTTGTGTGAAGACTGCCATCAAGCGTCTGGTGACGAAGGGAACCCTGGTCCAGGTCAAGGGTACCGGAGCCTCCGGCTCTTTCAAGATCAACAAGAAGGCTGAGGTTAAAGCCAAAAAGCCTGCAAAGAAGCCAGCGGCCAAGAAAAAAAAAGAAGAAAGAAAGAAAGAAAGAAAGAAAGAAAGAAAGAAAGAAAGAAAGAAAGAAAGAAAGAAAGAAAGAAAGAAAGAAAGAAAGAAAGAAAGAGAAAGAAAGACGACGACAGGATGGGAGACAAAGCATCCCCGTTGCCATCGCTGCCACAGCTGGCTCCGCCAGGCAGGGTTGATTTCAATAATATTAATGACTGGCCAAGATGGATGAAGCGATTTGAACGTTATAGAATAGCGTCTGGATTGGATAGACAGTCCGAAGAATTCCAAGTAAATGCCTTCATGTATGCGGCGGGAGACGCCGCCGAAGACATATTAAGTGTTTTGCCGCTCACAGAGGGACAGAAAAAGAGATACAAGAACGTCACGGATGCTTTCAATGCACATTGTGTCAGTAAGAGGAACGTCATATTTGAAAGAGCATGTTTCAACAGACGGAACCAAGAACCGGGTGAGAATGTTGAATCCTTTATCACTGCTGTACACACACTGGCTGAACATTGTCAATTTGGAACCCTAAGAGAAGACTTGATAAGGGACAGAATTGTAGTAGGCATAAGAGATGCCAAGCTATCAGAAAACCTGCAAATGGATGCAGATTTAACTCTGGAAAGGGCAATGACTAAAGTGAAGCAGAGTGCAGCAATAAAGAAACAACAGCCCATCTTAAGAGGCACGGAGCAGCAGGCAGCTGCACATGTAGAGGCCATACACAAATATAAATGGCAGAAAGCACAACAATACAGAACTGACACACAGTCTCCTGGATATGGCAGATGTGGAAATGTTAAAAAACATATGTGGAGAGAATGCCCTGCCCGTGATGCTGAGTGTAGAGTGTGTCATAAAAAAGGACACTTTGCAAAGACATGCAGAACAGAGAAATGGGTCCATGACATCACACTGGCACACACAGAGACTTCTCAAGATGAAGAGGAGGACTTTGCGTTCCTGAACGTAGTAAACCTAGAGGAACCTGAAGATGAATGGCTGGAACTGTTAGAGCTGAATGGACAGGAGGCCATATTCAAGCTGGATACAGGTGCTCAGATTACAGCGGTGCCGAGCAGCATGCACTCAGTTGAAAAACATGGAAATCTACAGCCACCACAAAAAGTACTGTATGGACCAGGAAAATACAAGTTAAATACAAGAGGCTGCTTCAGTGGTGAGCTAACCATTAGGAAGAGAACAACAGCACAATTAATCTATGTTGTAGAAGAACTAACCAGGCCCCTCCTAGGCCTTCCTGCAATAGAGGCGCTTGGACTCATAAAGCGGCTGCACACAGTCTCAGCCCAGCGAGGGGATGTCAAGGTTCAATACCCCAAAGTATTCTCAGGCTTAGGGAAGCTAAACAGGCCCTACAAAATTAAGCTAGAGCCCGATGCTGTCCCATACGGCCTGTCAACTCCACGTCGTGTGCCCTTGCCCCTGCGAGAGACAGTGAGAGCAGAACTGTGTGACACATGTTCACAACACAGGGCAGAACGCAGAGAGCCCTTAGTCCCCACACCAGTGCAAGAAAGGCCCTGGCAGCGGGTCGCTACAGACTTGTTCTTCTGGGAGAAAAATACTTATATTTTGATTGTGGACTTTTTCTCACGCTACTTGGATGTTGCCCATCTTAAAGTAGCTTCAGCTGAGACGGTCGTGGCTGCACTGAAGGACGTATTCAGCCGTAACGGGACCCACAGACCCTGGTTTCAGACAATCGGCCCCAATACAGTGGGTTACCCTTCCAGAACTTTGCTAGTGAGTATGGTTTCACCCATGTGACCAGCAGTCCACGGTATCCACAGGCAAACGGAGAGGCTGAGCGGGCCGTGGCTACAGTGAAAAGACTGTGGAAAGGAGGAGGCGACAAGGCAAAGGTGCTGCTGGCATACCGCGCCACGCCCCTGGAGAGCGGTTATTCCCCTGCACAACTCCTCAGGGGGAGACAAATTCGCTCCAACATACCACAACTCGCAAAGACTCTACTCCCTCGCTGGCCAAACATCAGAGACTTCAGGAAGTCGGAGATGCAGGCAAAATAGGATCAACAACGTCGCTACAATCTGCGTCACGGAGCCCGTCCTTTACCTACACTGCAGTGTGGCCAAAATGTGTGGCTCCCCAAAGAGAACAGAGGAGGGACTGTCATACAGCAGGCAATGTCATATATCGTACAGACGGACAAAGGACAGTTGAGAAGAAATCGTGCTCACCTACGCACTCTTCAGCAACCTGCTCCACAGACAACAACACCTGAGGTACCTTAGCCGACTGTGGAACAAGGTAACTCAGACACACACACATACCAACCAGTTCAAAGTGCCAGTGACATTAGAAATGACAGACATTCTGATAACACCAAAGTGCCCTATGTGACCTCCTCTGGCAGAGTGTCACATCCTCCAGTTAGATTGGATATGTGAGAGACTGGGGGGGGGGGGGTGGACTGGTTGTAAAAAAAAAAAGTGAGAACAAATAACTGTAAAATGAAAAGGGGAAAGTATTGTGATGATCGGAGAATGTAAATTGTTTCTAAAAAAAACTTTAAATAAAAAGAGAGAGGAAAGATGATTTATTGTTTGAAAATGTTATGCAAATATTGGATGCCTATTGTGGTGTAATACATGAAAAATTAGGAGAGAAGTGCAAGACAGGAGAGAGGTACAGGGCAGGAGAGAGGTACAGGGCAGGAGAGAGATGCAGGGCAGGAGAGAGGTACAAGGCAGGAGAGAGGTACAGGGCAGGAGAGAGATGCAGGACAGGAGAGAGGTACAAGGCAGGAGAGAGGTACAGGGCAGGAGAGAGGTACAAGGCAGGATAGAGGTACAGGGCAGGAGAGATATGCAGGGCAGGATAGAGGTACAAGGCAGGAGAGAGGTACAGGGCAGGAGAGAGATGCAGGGCAGGAGAGAGGTACAAGGCAGGAGAGAGGTACAGGGCAGGATAGAGGTGCATGGCAGGAGAGAGGTACAAGGCAGGAGAGAGGGGCAGGAGAGAGGTACAGGGCAGGATAGAGGGGCAGGAGAGAGGTGCAGGGCAGGAGAGAGGTACAGGGCAGGAGAGAGGTGCAGGGCAGGAGAGAGGTACAGGGCAGGAGAGAGGTACAGGGCAGGAGAGAGGTGCAGGGCAGGAGAGAGGTACAGGGCAGGAGAGAGGTGCAGGGCAGGAGAGAGGTACAAGGCAGGAGAGAGGGGCAGGAGATAGGTACAGGGTAGGATAGAGGGGCAGGAGAGAGGCACAGGGCAGGAGAGAGGTACAGGGTATGAGAGAGGTACAAGGCAGGAGAGAGGTGCAGGGCAGGAGAGATGTACAGGGCAGGATAGAGGTACAGGGTATGATAGAGGTACAGGGCAGGATAGAGGGGCAGGTGAGAGGTACAGGGCAGGAGAGAGGTGCAGGGCAGGAGAGAGGTACAGGGCAGGAGAGAGGTACAGGGTATGAGAGAGGTACAGGGCAGGATAGAGGGGCAGGAGGGAGGTACAGGGCAGGAGAGAGGTGCAGGGCAGGATAGAGGTACAGGGCAGGAGAGAGGTACAGGGCAGGAGAGATGTACAGGGCAGGAGAGAGGTACAGCGCAGGAGAGAGGTACAGGGCAGGAGAGAGGTACAGGGCAGGAGAGAGGTACAGGGCAGGAGAGATGTGCAGGGCAGGAGAGAGGTGCAGGGCAGGAGAGAGGTACAGGGCAGGAGAGAGGTGCAGGGCATGATAGAGATGCAGGGCAGGAGAGAGGTACAAGGCAGGAGAGATGTACAGGGCAGGAGAGAGGTACAGGGCAGGCGAGAGGTGGAGGGCAGGATAGAGGTACAGGGCAGGATATAGGGGCAGGGCAGGAGAGAGGTACAGGGCAGGAGAGAGGTACAGGGCAGGAGAGAGGTACAGGGTAGGAGAGAGGTACAGGGCAGGAGAGAGGTACAGGGCAGGAGAGAGGTGCAGGGCAGGAGAGAGGTACAGTGCAGGAGAGAGGTACAGGGCAGGAGAGAGGTACAGGATAGGATAGAGGTACAGGGCAGGAGAGAGGTGGAGGGCAGGAGAGAGGTACAGGGCAGGAGAGATGTGCAGGGCAGGAGAGAGGTACAGGGCATGAGAGGGGTGGATGGCAGGAGAGAGGTGCAGGGCAGGAGAGAGGTACAGGGCAGGAGATGGGTGGATGGCAGGAGAGAGGTGCAGGGCAGGAGAGAGGTACAGGGCAGGAGATGGGTGGATGGCAGGAGAGAGGTGCAGGGCAGGAGAGAGGTACAGGGCATGAGAGGGGTTGAGTACGGGAGAGAGGTGCAGGGCCGCAAAACTCTCTGGGATGCATGATCAGGATCATTAGTGCCAGAGAGTAGATAGCACAGGAAGACTCTAAGTGATTCTGAAATGACAGGACATTCTGCTTCTGGTTTGATGTCAGGTGGCCAGGCTTGAGGAACATCTTGATTATTGATGTGCTCTCTCAGCTTGATTGCTATGTTGGCTATGACATCTTGGGCACTGGCACTTTTCAAGGTATGCAGCTCCCTTTTAAGAGACTGGTTTTCTTTCTGGTGGAAGAGTGGAACCTCCCACAATACAGAGAGAGGCTGCATGACAAAGTGTTGTACACAACCTGCTACAGGTTGACAGATGGTGGGTGTGAAGAAGTAGCATAACTGCAATACACACATGAAGAAGCTGACACTTGCCTGCTCCTGCATGCTTCAGATGCTGCAAACATGGGCTCAAAAGAAGTAATCATCATAGCTGAGGACACTGATGTCATGGTGCTTTGTCTTGCCTTCCAGAAGGACATCACCTGTCCCATCTACATGAAGTTTGGGACCCAGAACCACACATGATATGTGAACATCAGCAAACTTGCAAGCTCAGTTGGAGACAGCCTCTGTGACAGCCTAATTGGCTTACACACCTTCACTGGCTGTGACACTGTCAGTGCATTCGCTGGCCGGGGGGGGCGGTGGTGAAGAAGGATACTTCCTACCAAGAAACCTTCAGTGGACTACTAGGGCAGTCATGGGATGTGAGTGATGAGCTGTTCAAGATAATTGAGGAGTTTACATGTCACATGTACTCTGCTAACAGCAGCACAGTAGAGGTGAACCACCTGCGCTACCAGCTCTTCTGTACCAAAAGGGGAGAGGTTGAGTCCAGCCAGCTGCCACCATGTAGAGACTGTCTCTTCCTGCATGATGAACAAGCCAACTATCAGGCAGCAATCTGGAAGAGCAGTCTGCAGTCTAACCATGTGGTACCAAGTCCTACAGAGCATGGATGGAAAGAAGATGAGGGTAAGCTGGCAATTTACTGGATGCGCTCCCCACCTGCACCAGATGTAGTCCTGGAATTGCTAACATGCAAGTGTGTCCGTTCATGCAAAATGCCAAGCTGCACATGCTTATCAAATGGACTGGCATGCACAGATATGTGCAAGTTACAGACATGGAGCAACCAAAAACTGCAGGATGATCCAGAACCTGACTTTGAACTCGAGGAGTCAGAGGATGAGAGATACTTTGAGTGGTACCGACAAGTGAAATGTTGTCCTCTGGCCCATAGACTAGATTAGTTAGTCCGACTAATTAAGGGGAAGGGTTGATTAGGTGGCCTTGATCAGGATGCTCAACGACAATGACACTATGTAACAAAACATCAACTACACTCACAGCACACACATCCACACGTACACACTCACTTTAAATAAACAGTAAACGCGCACCGTAACTACTCACTTTAGACACTTTAACACACTTTATATTGATTGGTAAAGAGATTTGCACTACAATTCATACCTCATTGCACCTTACCCTAAGTTGTACCTCATCCCATTTCTGCATTGTACTGTATACTGTATTTAAGCATTACATCACACGCAGGAGTGGTTTGTGACCAATAAACCATGCCTAGGGGTGGTTGTTAGGCCCGAGGCGCAGCCGAGGGTCGTTAGACCCCCCTAGGCATGGTTTATTGGTCACAAATCACGACTGCACGTGGTGTAAAGCTTTTATACAACTGCCAGATTCATCCAACCTTATTTCTATACAATAAACACACATTAATCGAAGATTTATTGAAAAAACCATCCGCCAGAAAAAGTAGTTCCCACAACTCCATGTGGAAGCAGCTTGAAGTGCATCCAACCAAACTAACACATCCAACTGTGTATTATTGGAATGATTGAGAGAAGTTGCCTCATGTGGAAGCAGCTTGAAGTGCATCCAACCAACTAACACATCCAACTGTGTATTATTGGAATGATTGATTGAAAATTTTATTACCAGATGCAGAATATAAAGTAGGTAAAACAAATTAAAACGTTTTCTTTGCCCTATAGGAAAAAAACGTTTTCTTCGCCCTATTTTTTTATTTATTTCTTTTAGCCTAAACTTAACCAGTTGGAAACCAGGGGTACAGTAATAAAATTAGCAATCAACCAATCAATCAATTCAATAGACCATGCTCACTTAAAACAGCGCTGCTTCTCTCTCAGTCTGACTCCCCCGCTGTTGCAGACAGGAGTGTGTGTGTGTGTGTGTGTGCGTGTGTGTGTGTGTGTGTGTGTGTGTGTCACAGTGTGTGTGTGCGTGTGTGCGTGTATGTGTGTGTGTGTGTGTGTGTGTGTGTGTGTGTGTGTATGTGTGTGTGTGTGTTTGTGGGTACGCCAGCGTCGGACAGTGTGTGAGAGAGAACGCTGCAGTCAGTAAAAAGTAGGAAGGAAGAAATTTAAATCAATCAATTAATCTATCAATCAATCCGCGATTTTTCTTTTGTTCTAGATTGAGTCAAGACCCATCAATTACATCATCCAACATTGTTTAAAGGACTAACACATTCCCCTTGACAGAATCGCTTCATATTTAGTCGTTATGGTGCTTTCAACATAACCATTTGTTGTCCGCGATCTTGTTTTCTCCCGGAGTGAGCCGGGGAGGATTATGTGATTCGGTTGTGGGCGGGTCCTGAGCCCAGGACCGTGGATTGTTGCCAATAAAGACGTGTGAATGGCCAATCAGAATCGAGAAATTTGCATGCCGTTGTATAATGTACTGTAACTCACTGTTACTCTTTTTTTACTCTGTATTTCATATTGTATATATGTATATTGACTGAACACTTTTTGTTTACATACTTTTGACTTTCTATTTTATACTTTTTATCTATTTTTATCTAGCACACTCCCAGGAGGTCATATGGAAAAAAGCATTTCATGGAAAGGTATTCTGTATTTTACTATGACAACTAATAAAGAAACTTGAACTTGATGTCAGAGACCTGATTGGGAATTTGGCTAGGAACGTCGGGGAACCCCCTACTCTTTGCGATAGGCGTCCTGGGTTCTTTAACGGCCGAGATTCAGTCAGGGCCTCGGTTTAGTGTCTCATCCGAAATACGGCACTTGCAGTATCCCTATCACCATAACAGGCAGGCACGTGCACACATAGAGGCCAAGGGGTGCCTGAGCACCTGCCTTTTTGAGCCTCATCAAAAAAGTGCCCTTTTTGAAAAAAAAAAAAAAAAATTTACCGTTACGCATATAGACTGCCCTTCCAACTGAAAAATGTCAGGATATAATCAAAATATTAGGTAAAGAGAGAGATGCCCCATATTCCATTGCAGTTTGCACGGCCTCCTCAGCGTGCCTCTCCGCGGACCTATATATTTTATGCATAGCGTGGGTGGTGATGATGACAGTGGCGGCTCTGCCACTAGGGGCGCAAGGGCGCCGACCCACCTGCTGTTAAATCACAGAAGAAGAAAATAAAACTTTTTAGTTTTTTGTTTTATAGCCCTATAAATAATATAATATGTTTAAAATTAATAATATTTACTCATTTTAAGTATGTTTGTATTTCCAATGCACAATATAATGTTATTATCTCAAATAAAAAAACACTCGTTTTCCTGAGCAGGAAGTGACATCACGTTTTTTTTATTTTTTAAATGTTTTCGTATTTCTCGGCTAGACGTGATAGCGCTCTAAGTGCGTGTCACAGTTTGATCGCTGTATCCGTCACAGCCAATCAGTGCATAACGCGTTGTGCGTTGAAATATGACTATTATGTTGGAATCCGGGCGCGATTTAAAGCGGTCTAGCCAGTAGCGTCAAGAATTTCTGTAGCCGCATTTCGCGGAGACGCTCTCTGATTGGCCGACGCCAGTATTTTTTTCCGTAGCAGAATTTCACAGAGACGATCTCTGATTGGCGGAATCCAATTTCTAATGTTCCAATTCTAGCTTATTCCAATTCTAGCTTATTCCTAGGTTGGTGATGCAGGCAGCTGTTTGTCTTAGAGCGTGCCTTGACTGCAAGTTCTTTAGACTGTTAAGCTTACATTTACATTTACATTTAGTCATTTAGCTGACGCTTTTATCCAAAGCGACTTACAAGTTCTGTACGACAAGCCATCAGGAAGAGCACAACTCTATCAGCTGAGTAACAATGTTCATCAAAGTGTTGAGTGCTACAGTGTAGGTTAGTTTATTAGGACAAGTGTATGACAGTATGGTTAGTTAGGGTTAGATTTTTTTTTTTTTTTTTTTTTTATTCAGATAATGGTTGAAGAAGTGAGTCTTTAGTCGACGGCGAAAGATTGGACGTGTTTCGGCTGTCCTAACTGGGGTGGGTAGTTCATTCCACCATTGTGGGGCAAGGACTGAGAATAGGCGACTTCTCTTTGATGACCCTCCCGGAGCTTGGATAGGAGTAGGTCTGAGGCGGCCAGAAGATGCAGAGCGTAGGGGTCTTGAGGGTGTGTAGTTAGAGACCATTGACCGGAGGTAGGCGGGAGCAGTTCCCTTTGCCGCACGGTATGCTAGGTCAAGGGCCTTGAAGCGGATTCGTGCAGCAATGGGGAGCCAGTGCAGGTCCCTAAGAAGTGGGGTGACATGGGCCGACTTCGGTAGGTTTGAGATCAGGCGGGCCGCTGCGTTCTGAATGAGTTGAAGAGGCTTAGTGGCAGTGGCCGGGAGGCCAGCGAGCAGTGCGTTGCAGTAGTCGAGGCGGGAGATGACTGTTGATTGGACGAGGAGTTGGGTGGCTTCTTTTGTCAGGAAGGGGCGTATCCTTCTGACGTTGCTCAGGAGGAATCGGCAGGTTCTGGTTGTCGCTGCGATGTGAGCAGAGAAGTTCAACTGGTCGTCGAGGACAACACCAAGGTTCTTGGCGGTCGGGGACGCGGTCACAGCTGCATTCTCGACTGTGATGGAAAGGTCGGTCAGGGGGGAGGATTTGGCCGGCAGGTGGAGCAATTCTGTTTTGCTTAGGTTCAGTTTGAGGTGGTTGGTCGTCATCCAGGCGGAGATGTCGGACAGACAGGCCGAGATCCGCTCAGAGACGTGGATATCTGAGGGAGGGAAGGAGAGGAAGAGTTGAGTATCGTCGGCATAACAGTGGTAGGAGAAGCCATGAGACGTGATAATGTTACCCAGTGATTTAGTGTAGAGGGAGAAGAGAAGGGGTCCTAAAACCGAGCCCTGGGGGACACCCGTCCGCAGGGGGCGGGTGGCCGACAGGGTCCCTCTCCATGACACTTGGTAGGAGCGGTCATTGAGGTATGATGACAACCATGTCAGCGCAGAGCCAGCCACTCCCATTCCTGCGAGGGCCGCGAGGAGGATCTGGTGGTTGACTGTGTCGAAGGCTGCAGATAGATCTAGGAGAATCAGGACAGAGGAGAGGCCTTTCGCTTTTGCTAAGTGAAGTGCCTCTGTGACCGCAATGAGGGCTGTCTCTGTGGAGTGACCAGTCCTGAAGCCTGACTGATTAGGGTCTAGGAGGTCATTCTGTAAGAGATAAGCAGTAAGTTGGTTGGATACAGCACGTTCAAGTGTTTTAGAAAGGAAGGAGAGAAGAGAGACAGGACGGTAGTTGCCTATGACGGTAGGGTTCAGGGATGGTTTTTTTATGAGGGGCGTGACTCTGGCTTGTTTTAGGGAGGTGGGGACCACCCCCGAGTTGAGTGAGGAGTTGATGGTTGCAGTTAGGAATGGGAGGATGTCTGGTGCTATGGACTGGAGGAGTGGGGAAGGTAGCCGGTCCAGCTGGCATGTAGTCGGACGGTTCGACGTTACCAGTGTCAGGGTCTCGGCTTCTGTAATGGGAGAGAAAGATGACAGAGTGAAGGATGAGGTTCTCGATTCAGCATTTGGAATGGGTGGGGGTTGGGAGAAGGAGCTGCGGATGTTCTCCACTTTTTCCTCAAAGAAGATCGCAAAGTCTTCGGCAGAGAAAGATGAGGGAGGGGGGGGTGGGGGGGGAGTGAGGAGGGAGGACATGGTAGCATGCAGTTTGCGAAGATTCTTGGCAGAGGCCTCGATCCTATGGTGAAAGAAAGAAGCTTTGGCATTAGTAATGGTTTTGGAGAATGTTAACAAGAGGTTGTGATATGTGTCGATGTCAGCAGTGAGGCGTGACTTTCTATACTTCCTTTCAGCTGCTCTCAGGACCTGTCTTTGTTCTCTCACTGGATCTGTCAGCCATGGACTGGGTGGGGAACGGCGGGCAGGTTTCTCAACGAGGGGACAGAGCTTGTCGAAGGAGGTTGCAAGGGCTGAGAGGAGGGTGGAGGTTGCCATCTCTGTGGAGAGAGCAGAGAAGGTGTCACTCAAAGGTAGAGTGGATAGTATGTCAGAGGAGAGGGTGGAGGGGGATAGGGAGGGCAGGTTGCGTCTGAGTGAGACGGTTTGAGTTGGGGTGAAGACCTTTCGGTTAAGCATGAGAGTTAGTGAGAAGGATATGAAGGAATGGTCAGATACATGTAGGGGAGTTACCGTGGTGTTAATGATGCTGGAGTTACGGGAAAATATGAGATCCTTAGGCTTAGGCACTCTTTCAAAGTTGGTTAAGGTTAGAGTTTGTCTCAGAGCATGGCGATAGAACGCCAGGTAGTTTGCAGTCTGTTCGAGCGGAAATGGACAAAGGAATGAAGTACTTGTGTTGTGTGGTGCTTCTGCTAACAAGCTAACACTTGGCTAACAAGCTATATGGCGGATGCAGTCTGACATAGTGGACAGTGGATTATACACTTTATCAAGGCAAGCCCTGGACGTGTCAACTAAACAGTGAGTCTCTCTCTCTCGCTCTCTCGTCTCTCTCTCTCTCTCTCTCTCTCTCTCTCTATCTCTCTCTCTCTCTCTCTCTCTCTCTCTCTCTCTCTCTCTCTCTCTGTGGTTAACGTTAACGTTTGTAAATAGTTTTTTTTAGGAGCAGTACTGTTAGGCTACTGCTGGCCATTCATGAAGCGAGACATTGCTGATTGTTTATTTATTTTATAACACAAGACTATGACTACCAACTGCCTAGCCAGCTGTGTATCAATCTTGGATGCAATAATAACGTTACCACACTGACTGTGTCGATGGCTCATTGATTTAACTACTGCAGCTCTCTCGGATTGAAAATACGTGGATTATGGCTTGTTCAATATCGTCTATGTTTGAATGAATGAATGAATGAAAACTTTATTAACAGATTGCAGAATGGGTACAATACAGTACGGCTCAATACACACAATTGTTAAGGGGATGCAGACCAGAGAAAGACGTTTGTCTTGTTTACATCAGGGTCCCAGATTTTCGATTCATATCGATAGTTTAATAGCTAGCCTTGGCTCGTTTAACAATATGCAAAATATGTGTACAGCCCTGTACTCATACTGAAGTTATTCTTGGTATATAATAGGTCTGATTGTGTAACGAATCGATTCCACGTCGCGCTGTGTGTGAGAGAGAGAAGGAGAGAGGGAGAGATCTGCCTGTGTTTGGAGACGGGGCGAGTTTTGTTTCTAACTTTTCTATTTATATATTGTGTTTCAAGTTGTGAATTAGAGTCTAGACTATACTTTATTTGACTGCTTGTGTGTTGTTGTAGTAACAGCTGAGCGACTCGTTCATAAGAGCCGATTCATTGCCGTGAGCGTGAGTCGAATCGCTCACGTCTTGCCATGAGTCTGTTGCGTGGTACTGTACATGTTTGCAAAATGTTTGGTATAGCGCCCCTAGTGGCGAAGCACCCACCGGCCGCCACTGGATGATGATGATGATAGAAACCGCTGTTGAATGCTGGTATTACACTCATTGAGGGACACGAAGAAGTCAAGTCCGATGGGATTTGGGAATCTCAAATACAAATCGGGATTGGAATAAAAAATGCATTTATATTAAACAATACAGAATATACAGCACTTTTTGGGGTCTGTAGGGTAAGCACTTATCCCCTCCCCCCTGAACATTTATGGAGATGTGTGGGCCTTTTAAGTCAGTGATAAAAGTGTCTTTCAAGGATAAGTGAGCTCCTGCACTGATTATTATAGTTCAATATTCAATATTTGATCACCAAAAACCCCCAAAAAGCATAAAAAGGGGGCTCCCCGCCCGGAAAGGGCCCTTGAAAATCGCCCATGCGCGCTACGTGCGCTCGGTTTATATATACACACAAGTGTAGTGCCCTTTTCAGCCTTTGAGCACCTGCCCCTCTAAAGTCCTGTGCACGTCCCTGATAACAGGGGCAGTGTTACTGACTAGTCCAGAGGACAGAGTGCCCCCTGCTGAACAACAACACCACTTTCCGACAACGGCCTTGACTAGGCTGACCAGGTCAAAATGGTTCAGTCGCAGGACAGCAGCACTGCTCTTGCGGGACAATGCGGGACACGTATGGGGGGGGCGGGGGGGGGGGGGGGGGGGGGGGGGGGGGAAGTTTTATTTTTTATTTTTTGCTAATTAAAATTAAAGAAATGTATTTATTATTTAAATGCCTTTATTTCATATTCGACGCAGACGGTAGGCTATATATAGCACATTTTGTTATTAATCTTATTAAACTGTATAGATGCTTGCTTCACCAATCACCTTCTCAGCCACTATGTCTATGTCACCAACATCTTTATTTAATCACACTTTCATCATTAAGCAGGTAACCATCAATCTTGGTAAGCTGATAAAATCACTCCATTAATAGAAAGAGCAGGATCTAAGTCTTTTCAGCCATCTGTTCCTGAGCATTATTAGCAGTGAAGTGTAGAAGAGAGGAGACGGAATGCGATGGTTGATCTTCACAATATAATAATGTTTTTATTAATGATTTTAAAACAATAAAGCCATAACCATGTATAAAAATACTTAACATATGTTAACTTAACTGTTAATCAATTACAACGAATACTGCAGATTAATTATCTATTGAATGGTGGTGGTGGTGCTCTCTCTCTCTCTCTCTCTCTCTCTCTCTCTCTCTCTCTCTCTCTCTCTCTCTCTCTCTCTCTCTCTCTCTCTCTCTCTCTCTCTCTCTCTCTCTCTCTCTCTCTCTCTCTCGATTCTCTATCGATTATGCCGTGCGCAACCAATATGAGTCTATCTGACCGGTTTAATGTTGGCATTATTTTTACGGACCGACAGCTCCGTAATAAACTATCAATTTATATGCAATTATTGTGTCTTGGCTCCTTTCAACAAGACAAAAGCAATTGTTTGTATTGAGCCGTACAGTATTGTAGTACCCATTCAAATCTGTTAATTAATAAAGTTTACAATAAAAAAATCACCTGTATTTCACTTTTGATGAGCTCAACGCTGCAGCGGTTCCTTTGGTCAGTCCAGGCCCCCACCATCAATGAGAACAGTCTCTCGACAAAAGCGTTGGTGACCGGGATGCTTAATGCAAAGGATACCAACATAGTCGTGTTCGGGGTAATTGCATTCTATCTTGAGCAGCGCCGTCCACTTTTTCGCTACAGGATCTCCTGTCGCTGCGACTTCGGTCACCCGTGGCAACAGAACACAGAACTCGTCATACAATTGGTCCATGTCCAGTTTGCTGCTGATGTTAAGAGCTTCAGCTGCTTCGCGAAGCTCTTGGAAGCTGAATGCTCTGTTCTTGAGAGCCAAGCATGACAGCTGTTTCAGGTAATTCTGATCCGTGAAATCAAACCATTTGTCGATTTGGCGGTCTTCTGACTACTCGAGTGACTGACGTCAGTCACGTACTCACGTCACACACACAGCTGCCACGGCCTCGCGGCTCGCTCGGACAGGTGACAGGCAGCGCTGCGCGACTCGCGAGACTCGAGTGAGCTGCTCTGGCTGCGCAAATGCATTGGTTTGTGATGCCGCCCGATTTTTTATTTTAAATATAAGAGGGTATTGGAACGAGGCATTCAATTAACAACATTTAAAAAAAAAATTAATAATAATCTTTGAACGAATTTTTTTTATAAAAAAATAAAATTATAATAATTTTTTATTTATTTTTTTACCTTTGAATTGCAGGACATTGTTTTGTTGTTGCGGGACGCGGGACAAACGTCCCAATATCAGGACTGTCCCGTCACCCTAGCCTTGACCGGGGCTCGAACCGGTGTTCTTCCGATCATAAGTCCGGAGCTCTACTCATGTCCCTAGATACCAAGAACATAAAAAATGGACCTTGTAGAAGTGGAGCAATCTTCCATTTACTTGGGTATGTACTTTTAGGCGAATCTTCTGAAAATATGGCTAGGGCTTAAGAGGTTAAGGCTAAGAGGTAAAAAATTTGCATGTGTGTGAGTGAATGTTGTTAATAGAATGTGCTCACACATAGAAGTGTGTGTGTGTGTGTGTGTGTGTGTGTGTGTGTGTGTGTGTGTGTGTGTGTGTGTGTGTGTGTGTGTGTGTGTGTGTGTGTGTGTGTGTGTGTGTGTGTGTGTGTGTGTGTGTGTGTGTGTGTGTGTGTGTGTGTGTGTGTGTGTGTGTGTGTGTGTGTGTGTGTGTGTGTGTGTGTGTGTGTGTGTGTGTGTTCCATGACTCTGATCAATATCCTAAACTTATCAATACAACATAATGACAGATAGACAGAGAGATAGAGAGATAGACAGATAAAGATATAGTGAATACCTTAATATCTCATTGAACTGACCCTGGTCACAAGCCAAGGTTCAATTCCCAGACCAACTGCGTAAAACCGATATCGGCAAACACTGTAACGCTACAGTATACACCTCCACCAGTAATTACTTTGATTTCAATAACATGCAGTAACAGTAGTAGGCCAGCGTGGCGCTGCAGCTTTATCTGACTAGTCCGCATACTATAGGACAAAAAGGTCAAAACGGAAGTACAGTCAGAGACGGGGAGGAACTGAGACGTGGAGCTCCCTGGCTACGTCCATCACCAGCTCTGGGAAAATAGGCAGGCATGGGACTGTCCAGTTCAATACTGGACAGTGCAGAGACAGCATTTCACAGGAGGAACCTAACAACCATCATTTACTAACATTGACACAAATTGCTAATATGTTAAACCGTGCATGGTTTATCATAGCTGGCTACAGGATGGGTGAAAGGGAGAACATTTGCTACAGTAGTAAACAATAGCCTCTTTCGCACATGGATTCGGGACAATGCCCAGAGAATAAGATGTAGGCATTGCCTGGAGTTGCCCTTTCGCACATGTAGCAGACAGCATGCGACATGTTCTCACATTTATATGTAAATACTGCACTTGTGGCCCGTTCAGCCGAACGCACAATTGGAGGGGGGCTTCCCACTCTCCAGGACATTTACAACAAGCGGTGCATGGGTAAGGCTAAGATAATTATCAAAGACTCCAGCCACCCAAACAACTGCCTCTTTGAACTGCTGCGGTCACGCAAGCGATACCGGAGTCTCATAGCAAGCACAGAGAGACTCAGAACAAGCTTCTATCCTCTGGCCATCAGAATGCTAAAATGACAATAACACTATGTAACAACCATCAAATGCACTCACAGCACACACACCCACACGCACACACTCACTTTAAACAAACAACTCACTGCAGCACCAACTTTAGAACACCTAAACACACTTTATATTTATTGGTAAAGAATTTGCACTACAACCCATACCTCATTACACCTTACTGTAAATTGTACCTAAATTGTACTTCATCCCATTTCTGCTTTGTACTGTATAGTATATTGTATTGCAACTCAGGTACTTCTACTCTGCATTGTACATTGTATATATGTATATACTGAACACTTTTGTCTACGTACTTGACTTCTATTGTATACTTGCTATACTTATTTTGTACTTCTGTATGATTGACAACTAATAAAGACATTTGAACTTGAAACATGAAACACTTGGTTTAGATGAGGGGTGGAGCCTAGGTAGTGTGAGGGCATGAAGCAGAAAGGGACCTCCTCCGCCTGTGTACAGATGAGAATTAAAAATATTTATTTAACTGGCGTGTAACACGATATTGTTGCAAATGAGGGCAACCTCAGCTTTATATATATATATATATATATTGTACCCACAATCCATAGGTTTTCACTGTAAACTGTACAACATTGTTGTGGAAGGAACATGGTTAGTCTATGTATGTTAATCAACACGCCCCACTCGCTCGCTGTGTGAATTCTGAAAACAATAACCTGCGTGTATTCGCACATGGGGCTCAGTTGGTCAATACGCAGACTTAGTACTGAGAGGGTAAACTCTACACTGATTGATTTGAACGTTTGCGTTTGCACATCCAGACCCCCCGATTAACGTGCAGTTAAAGGAACACGCCATTATGGGAAATGCGCTGTCTTCTAAAGAGTCTGACAAGAAGATAGATACCAATTTTCTTTATGTGCGTTTAATAGAAAGGTATCCAGCTGCAAGCTAGCGTAGCTTAGCACAAATGAATGGAAGCGGATACGGATCAGCTAGCTTAGCTTCAAACTCTGGGAGAGGTGTTTTTGGCCAACCACCTAGGCTAGCTGATCCATGAGGTTCATTTAACTCTTTCTGCGCCATAACCGATATTTCTCGGGTTTCAAATCCAACCATTGAGTGCCAACCCCGAGATTTCTCAGGTTTAGATCCTTTTTTGTTTTTTTTTCCGATTTTCCCATTCTAAACACTTGCACGGACCTGCATGTGTCTCCCTGGCACCGCTGCCTACGTTATAATTGCAATGACGATCGAATCCTGACAGGTTGCAGTATCGCCTACCTTTTGAACTGGGTCTCTAAGGTGTCTTTCAGTACTGAGGTGCCTCCGGCTGCAGGAATCCCTTCCCCCCTCAAAGTGAATCAGCACACAGCCATCTGTCGGAGATTTGCTCGCCTGAAACCTATTGTTTCCCGTATTATAGCCAGACCCAATGCACACGAGTAATGGCGATCGCGATGGAACTACACAGATTATTAATTTTGGAGTACCTTCTGACTAAGGTAATGTCTATTTTAGGTATATTTTACCGAACCCTAAAACATGCTTTTGTATTGATCACAGCGTCGTATTTTACCTAACCTAAAACATGCTTTTGGTAACGATTGCAGCTTCGTGATAACGACCCCGCCCCCCCCTCCCTTGATGATTTTGTGAAGAAACATCTTATATATACCTTGGAAATAATATAGGTTTCAGGCGAGCAACCCGAACGATTTGTGCATTTGCATATACCACGTCATATCTCACTATCTAGAAAACGAGACTGGATTTATTTCTAAACGGGCCGATGTTTAGCGTGGAATAGCGCACAAACGAAAGTATGTAGTTTGTCAATGTTGGACTATAAACAGTGCCTGTCAAATGAGCCATACTATTTTCTCCATAGCTATTAATACAGAACACACGAAGGGTCCGCAAACATCACAAAACTGTCAATAACGCCGGCGCCATTGAGTAAAAATGGGAGAAAACAGCGTGGCGCTCAATGAGATAAGGTCAAGAGTCCAGTGCATGTGTGAAAGAGGCAAATGCTACAGTCTAACATATCAGATCACCATACATGGTTGTTAAACCAAAGCCATGATTCTAATCACGAACACGATACTGTCAATTTGTCAGGTCTGTGGAGTAGAGAGAGAGGTGCATCTGTGGAGCAGAGAGTGAGAGAGAGAGAGATAGAGAGAGAGAGAGAGAGAGAGAGAGAGAGAGAGAGAGAGAGAGAGAGAGAGAGAGAGAGAGAGAGAGAGAGAGAGAGACGAGAGAGAGAGAGAGAGATAGAGAGGAGAGAGAGAGAGAGAAGAGAGAGAGAGAGAGAGAGAGAGAGAGATAGAGAGAGAGAGAGAGAGAGAGAGAGAGAGAGAGAGAGAGAGAGAGAGAGATAGAGAGAGAGAGCGAGAGAGAGAGAGAGAGAGAGAGAGAGAGAGAGAGAGAGAGAGATAGAGAGAGAGAGAGAGAGAGAGAGAGAGAGAGAGAGAGAGAGAGAGAGAGAGAGAGAGAGAGAGAGGTGCATCTGTGGAGCAGAGAGAGTGAGAGAGAGATTTCTTTTTATTTTATAAAAAAAACTTTATTTATTTACACACCAATACTACAATGTATACAATCAAAAACAAAATTACTCACATCTCTAAAAAAAAAAAAAAAAAAAAACTGCAAACTCCAACAACACAACCATGAAACCACAAAAAAGACCTATGGTACATTCACATGAAAACATCACAGAAAGCCAACTCCTCATCCACCACAGAGCAAATGACCTCCTCGTAACACCACTGTTCCACAAAAGTATCTACATTTTTCATCTCTTTATAGAATCTAAAATCTATCCAGACCCTTGCTCTTACCAATGCTAAAAACACACTGGTCAACTCCTGAACCACCCTCACTCTCGATTTTGCTTTTCCTTGTAAGATAAATTGCCATTTTTGCTTCACCCAACAGGAAATATAACAGTTTCCACTTAAATGCATTGCTTCTCCTGTACCCCAGCTCCAAATATAAAAACAGCCTTGGACCACTCCTCGTTAAGAGACAGAAACAGGATTCTTAATGTATCAAATAAGAGCTCAAGCCTCCCACACTAAAAAACAATGGAAAATATTTTCCACGCAACCACAGAAAAGACATTCATTTGAAACATTTAGGATTCACAACCCGAAATAAAAGCATTTACAGCAACAGCTCCATGGGAGAATCCTCCACTGTAAATCCCCAGTTCTTTTTTTTGATGGGAGTTTGTACAAGGCTCTCCATCCTGGACTTAAAAACACAGTCCACATCAAAATGTTTTCTCCACACAGAGTCCTCTTTTCCATTTAGCTTGCCCACGTTGAGAGCTTTGACATTTGTAAATAACTTTACCACCGACAGTATATACATCCAGTCCTTTCGAACCTGTTTCATCCAAAAGGCGCCCAGAACAACCATTAACCGACAAGAGGTTCCTCCAACAACCAATGCATTGAAAGGAGCAGGTTCAGACACTTTTATTTTAAATAAATTCCATGCTTTAAAAACCCCTTTGTAGAATGGAGACAATTCTGACAAATTTAACAAATGACCATCCATTAAAAACAAACCAGCATCAACACCGAACCCATTTACCCTCCTCCTCAAAATGACACTTGCAACATTCCTCCACACAAGAATATTGCCTGCATAAGTGAGGTACTTTTTACAAACTGAAGACGGAAGGTTGCCATTCTACTCTCTATGTGTATTAGCCCTTGCCCCCCCCTCATCCTTAGGCAAAAAAAGAACAGCTTGAGGTACCCAGTGTAACTTGTCCCAAAAAAAATCAACTAAGATGGCTTGCAGGCTTTTTATCAATCCACTAGGTGGCTCCATACAAGCTAAACGATGCCATAATGCAGAAGCTACCAGGTTGTTTATTATCAAAACTCTTCCTCTAAAGGACATCTTTGGTAACAACCACTTCCATTTATCTACTCTTCCTTTCATCTTTTCTATTAGCCCTTCCCAATAATTTTTTTACTGTTACCTCATCACCTAAAGAAATTCCCAGATACTTGATACCTCCTTTTTTTCCATTTTAAGCCCCCTGACAAGACTGGTAAACCACCAGACCACCTCCCCACTGCTAATGTCTCGCTCTTTTTCCAATTTTACCCTTGCCATTGTTAAAAAAACTAAAATCACTAACACATTTCCCTAGAACATGAACATCTTTTTGGTTTGTGACCAGGATTAAAACGTCATCAGCATATGCAGATAATATCTGTGCAATTTTTCAAACCTGGTAAAACCAGACCGCAGATTTCAGCCCGTATCTTATGCAGTAGAGGTTCAATGGAAATAGCGTACAACATTCCTGACAATGGACACCATTGCCTGACCCCAGGTTCTACATTGAACGGAGCACTCAAACCACCATTGATCTTTAATACACTCTTAATGTCTTGGTACAAAACTTTGATCATCGCTATAAGACCCGGGCTGAGACCAAAACGCTCCAAAATCTTCCAAAGATAGAGGTGCTCAACCCTGTCAAATGCTTTTTCTTGGTCCAGTGAAATAAACCCAACATCTAAGCCTAAAGAACTAGAGACATCCAAAACATCCCTAATTAGAGACACATTGTCTGTAATGGATCTGCCAGGCACACAGTATGTTTGATATTTATGTACAATTTCCCCAATCACCTCCCTTAGTCTGTTGGCCAGGGCTTTCGACAGGAGCTTGTAATCCGAACAGAGAATCGCAACAGGCCGCCAGTTCTTAATGTCTTGTAGATCTCCTTTCTTGGGTAACAAAGTTATCACAGCTCTCCTGCAGCTCAAAGGCAAGGACATTTCCTCAAACTGAGGAATTGAGCACCTCCAGCAGATCTTCACCCATCTCCTCCCAGAAAGCTTTGTAAAACTCAATGGTCAGTCCATCAATGCCAGGGGCTTTCCCCCCCTCCATTCCCTGCAGTGCAGTGTACAGTTCATTCAGACCCAGAGGTTCCCCGAGACCGGTATTCTCTTCATCCGAGATCTTCGGAAGACCCTCGCAAAAAGAATCAAACAGCGGTTCATTCTCCTTATATTCACTTTTATATAACTGTGAATAAAACTTCACTGCTCCCTGACAAATCTCTCCATCCTCTATTAGCTCTCGTCCTTCAGCCGTACGCAGAGTGTGCAGAAATCGGCTATGTCCATTTTTCTTTTCCATACCAAAAAAAAAACTGGGAAGGTGCACTCCATCAAATTAGCACTTTTGGAACCTCGAGCCGAACCAATGCTCCCTGTGCTTGTATACCTAGCAGATCTTTTAAGCATACTCTTCTTGGATTTTAGGACTTCAAAATATCCTCGACTCCGTGTGGACTCAAACATAATTCTGAAGGCCCCTCAATCTCAGCCTCTAGATCCCTCATTGACCTTGTAATGTCCCGTTGTGACATTAAGAGTGTATTGCTGACACAACTGTTTTATCTGAACTTTCCCACAGTCCCACCACTGCCTCAGGGACATACAATCCTGTTTTTCACCCCTAAACCTTTTCCAAAAAAAAACTAAAAGTCTCCTTAAAATTAACATCACACAGTAATGTGGAGTTAAAGTGCCAATATGCACTCTTTGGTTTTACCCTTGAAATAAGAAAACATCACTTAAAACCAACGAATGATCAGTAAAACCTACAGGCATAATTTTTACGCATCTTAACAACTCCACAATGATGTTTAAAACAATAAAACCTATCCAACCTAGCTAGAGAAATAAAATTGTCTCTAACATGAGTCCAGAGTATATTGTCTCTTGTTGTCATTTAGCCTTCTCCAAATGTCTACAAGATCATGCGTTTCTATGAGTTGATTTAAAAATCCTCTGTGATTCTCTGTGAGGTTCAGTGTGATTCCTGTCTAAAAAAATTATTCTGAGTGCAATTAAAATCACCACCCAGAAATAAAAAATCATCAGAATTACA
>NW_028170981.1:0-40384 GCF_963971535.1 Notolepis coatsorum | reverse complement strand
GAAAATTATGAGATTGGTATAATCCTCTTTAGCTCCTTGTGTAGAGATATCCAGGTATATTCCAGGTATATTCCTATTTGAGTGTATTTTTCCTATATATCCTATTTGAGTAAGAGCAGGAGCTCTGAAAGACACAACCTCTCTCCTCGAACGTTCACACCTCTCTCTCTCTCTCTCTCTCTCTCTCTCTCTCTCTATCTCTCTCTCTCTCTCTCTCTCTCTCTCTCTCTCTCTCTCTCTCTCTCTCTCTCTCTCTCTCTCTCTCTCTCTCTCTCTCTCAATTCAATTCAATTCAATTAAATTCAATTCAAATGGGCTTTATTGACATGGGAAACATACGTTTACATTGCCAAAGCCAAACAAAACAAAACAATCAAACATAAAGCAAAATAAATCAGTACATTACAGACGGAATTTCTTGTACAGTCTTAATGGTGGTTGCATTCCGCTGGATGTCCTTTTCTTGTCACAGCAGCTCACAGCAGCTCTCTCTCTCTCTCTCTCTCTCTCTCTCTCTCTCTCTCTATCTCTCTATCTCTCTCTCTCTCTCTCTCTCTCTCTCTCTCTCTCTCTCTATCTCTCTCTCTCTCACTCTCTCTGCTCCACAGATGCAGCTCTCTCTCTCACTCTCTCTGCTCCACAGATGCACCTCTCTCTCTATCTCTCTCTCTCTCTATCTCTCTCTCTATCTCTCTCTCTCTCTCTCTCCCTATCTCTCTCTCTCTCTCTCTCTCTCTATCTCTCTCTCTCTCTCTCTCTGTGCGCATGCATGTGTATGGTGGAGCGTGGTGTGTTGAGTGAGGTGCTGAGAGTCTGCGGTACGCGTGAGTTTTCAAACTTTTCTATTTATATGTTGTTTGTCAAGTTGTGAATTAGACTGTGGTTTATTTGACTGGTTGTGTGTTGGTGGTGGGCTAGTAGCGTTGTCAGTGTTCGCTTAGACAGCTGTCTGCTGTCACAGTGACATGGATTTCGCAAAGCTGACCAGGAAGCATGGTTTTAAAGTCTTGCCGTCATTTCCCTGCTCAGTGGAGGACTGTAGTCTGGCTGTTGCGAGGTTGGTGGGGGCTCCGAGCGTTAAATCTGTGGCGAGGATGAACGGGGGAGTCGTATTCTTTGTGGATGATTTGATGAAGGTGAATAAACTTTTAGTAGACGGGTTGGTGATCAATGACACATTCGTCTCATAATGACACATTCGTCTCACAACACCTGCGAAAAAGGTGACGTTGGCAAATGTTCCCCCGTTGATAGGCGATGAGCTTATTTTGAGGGAACTTGCCAGATATGGGAAGATTGTATCTCCATTAAAGAAGATGTCTTCAGGGTGTAAAGCACCTGAATTACAGCATGTAGTTTCTCACAGAAGGCAGACGTTCATTATCATGAACAAACGTGAGGAAGAGTTGGATTTGAATTTTAAAGTAATAATAGACGGGTTTGATTATATTATTTATGCAACAACACAGAACATGAAGTGTTTTGGATGTGGAAAAGAGGGGCATCAAAGAAAAGTGTGCCCAGGGGAGGGGCCTAGCATGGGGGGAAATGCTGGGAAGAGCGCAACAAAGAAAGGAAGAACAGCTTGGGGTGTGAATCAAAGTGTTGAGGGGGGGGGGGGGGGGGGGGGCAGGGGAAGAGGGGTGGTGGGGAGGCGTCTGAGAAGGCTAGTGTACCAGATAGAAGTGATCAAAACGAGGAAGGCGTAGGAAAGGCAGGAGACGCAGTACAAGGAAAAAATGGTGGGGATGAAAATGTGGGGGGGGGGGTGGTAGAAAAGAATAAAAAGGATGGAGGTGAAGATGGGGTGGAGGGTGAGGATGGAGTTGATCTGCAAGGACAGGGGGGAGGAGCTTGTGTCAGCAAGGACACGATAAGTAGCCAGGAGAAAAGTGGACCTGTTGATGGCACAGTGGCAAAGGCCACAGGTGGTGAGGTCGGAGTGGAGGAAGGAGTGGTAGAGGATATTGACATGGGAGAGGAGGAAGACAAGTTGAAGGTCGTGCGGCAGAAGAGGAAGTCAGGAGTAGACAAGTTAAGCTCTCAGGCTAAGAAAGCGGGTGTGGACGCAGTGATCAGTAGTACACAGAGTGCGCAGGAAGATACAGGGGAGGACTCGGATGGAGGCGATGGGAATGAGTCTAATGATTGGGGGAGTGTGGCATCTGTAGATGCAAAAGCAGAATTTCCCTATAGTTTGTCTGAAATGAAAATGTTTTTACGGACAACAAAAAATAGGAAGGGTGTAAAAATAGGAAAGTTTTTTCCGGATAAGGAGCAGTTCATTGTATCAGCCAGAAGCAACATGAAGTGTAAAGGAGATGGTCGTTTTTCTGACCAAGAAGTATATAGGTTGAGGAAGTTGGTACAGAAGGTTAGGAAGGACCTCAACAAAGAAGATGATGATGGGGGGGAATCAGTATAGTTTTGTTGTTTTGGTGACTCTGTTCACATGGGTGGTTTACTCGTTATTTTTGATGAGCAGTAATTTTAGAGTGGCCACGTTAAATTTGAATGGGGCAAGGGACATAAAGAAAAGAGCTCTGTTATATGAAATGATCAAAGTGAAAAGCATTGATTTTATGTTGGTGCAGGAAACGCATAGTGATATGTCAAATGAAACAGACTGGAAGACAGAATGGAAGGGTGAGGTGGTTTTAAACTCCCTGACCTCAGTGAGTGGGGGGATTGTACCATTGTCTTATGATATACAGTCGAAAGTGGAGGGGAGGCTAATGGTAGTAAAAGCCAAGTTTGAAAGGCATACTATGGTTTTTATTAATATTTATGCGCCCGTGGTTGGTTCAGAGAGAGCTTTGTTTTTAAATGAGCTCAATGACACTCTGATGAGTTGTAATTCTGATGATTTTTTATTTCTGGGTGGTGATTTTAATTGCACTCAGAATAATTTTTTAGACAGGAATCACACTGAACCTCACAGAGAATCACAGAGGATTTTAAATCAACTCATAGAAACGCATGATCTTGTAGACATTTGGAGAAGGCTAAATGACAACAAGAGACAATATACTTGGACTCATGTTAGAGAAAATGTAATTTCTCTAGCTAGGTTGGATAAGTTTTATTGTTTTAAACATCATTGTGGAGTTGTTAAGATGTGTAAAATTATGCCTGTAGGTTTTACTGATCATTCGTTGGTTTTAAGTGATGTTTTTATTTCAAGGGTAAAACCAAAGAGTGCATATTGGCACTTTAACTCCACATTACTGTGTGATGTTAATTTTAAGGAGACTTTTAGTTTTTTTTTGGAAAAGGTTTAGGGGTGAAAAACAGGATTGTATGTCCCTGAGGCAGTGGTGGGACTGTGGGAAAGTTCAGATAAAACAGTTGTGTCAGCAATACACTCTTAATGTCACACGGGACATTACAAGGTCAATGAGGGATCTAGAGGCTGAGATTGAGGGCCTTCAGAATATGTTTGAGTCCACACGGAGTCGGGGATATTTTGAAGTCCTAAAATCCAAGAAGAGTATGCTAAAAGATCTGCTAGGTATACAAGCACAGGGAGCATTGGTTCGGTCGAGGTTCCAAAGTGCTAATTTGATGGATGCACCTTCCAGTTTTTTTTTTGGTATGGAAAAGAAAAATGGACATAGCCGATTTCTGCACACTCTGCGTACGGCTGAAGGACGAGAGCTAATAGAGTATGGAGAGATTTGTCAGGAAGCAGTGAAGTTTTATTCACAGTTATATAAAAGTGAATAGAAGGAGAATGAACCGCTGTTTGATTCTTTTTGCGAGGGTCTTCCGAAGATCTCGGATGAAGAGAATACCGGTCTAGGGGAACCTCTGGGTCTGAATGAACTGTACACTGCACTGCAGGGAATGGAGGGGGGGAAAGCCCCTGGCATTGATGGACTGACCATTGAGTTTTACAAAGCTTTCTGGGAGGAGATGGGTGAAGATCTGCTGGAGGTGCTCAATGAGAGTTTTGAGGAAATGTCCTTGCCTTTGAGCTGCAGGAGAGCTGTGATAACTTTGTTACCCAAGAAAGGAGATCTACAAGACATTAAGAACTGGCGGCCTGTTGCGATTCTCTGTTCGGATTACAAGCTCCTGTCGAAAGCCCTGGCCAACAGACTAAGGGAGGTGATTGGGGAAATCGTACATAAAGATCAAACATACTGTGTGCCTGGCAGATCCATTACAGACAATGTGTCTCTAATTAGGGATGTTTTGGATGTCTCTAGTTCTTTAGGCTTAGATGTTGGGTTTATTTCACTGGACCAAGAAAAAGCATTTGACAGGGTTGAGCACCTCTATCTTTGGAAGATTTTGGAGCGTTTTGGTCTCAGCCCGGGTCTTATAGCGATGATCAAAGTTTTGTACCGGGACATTAAGAGTGTATTAAAGATCAATGGTGGTTTGAGTGCTCCGTTCAATGTAGAACGTGGGGTCAGGCAAGGGTGTCCATTGTCAGGAATGTTGTACGCTATTTCCATTGAACCTCTACTGCATAAGATACGGGCTGAAATCTGCGGTCTGGTTTTACCAGGTTTGAAAAATGCACAGATATTATCTGCATATGCTGATGACGTTTTAATCCTGGTCACAAACCAAAAAGATGTTCATGTTCTAGGGAAATGTGTTAGTGATTTTAGTTTTTTAACAATGGCAAGGGTAAATTGGAAAAAGAGCGAGACATTAGCAGTGGGGAGGTGGTCTGGTGGTTTACCAGTCTTGTCAGGGGGCTTAAAATGGAAAAAAGGAGGTATCAAGTATCTGGGAATTGTTTTAGGTGATGAGGTAACAGTAAAAAATTATTGGGAAGGGCTAATAGAAAAGATGAAAGGAAGAGTAGATAAATGGAAGTGGTTGTTACCAAAGATGTCCTTTAGAGGAAGAGTTTTGATAATAAACAACCTGGTAGCTTCTGCATTATGGCATCGTTTAGCTTGTATGGAGCCACCTAGTGGATTGATAAAAAGCCTGCAAGCCATCTTAGTTGATTTTTTTTGGGACAAGTTACACTGGGTACCTCAAGCTGTTCTTTTTTTGCCTAAGGATGAGGGGGGGCAAGGGCTAATACACATAGAGAGTAGAATGGCAACCTTCCGTCTTCAGTTTGTAAAAAGTACCTCACTTATGCAGGCAATATTCTTGTGTGGAGGAATGTTGCAAGTGTCATTTTGAGGAGGGTAAATGGGTTCGGTGTTGATGCTGGTTTGTTTTTAATGGATGGTCATTTGTTAAATTTGTCAGAATTGTCTCCATTCTACAAAGGGGTTTTTAAAGCATGGAATTTATTTAAAAGAAAAGTGTCTGAACCTGCTCTTTCAATGCATTGGTTGTTGGAGGAACCTCTTGTCGGTGGGGCAAGATTGGACATTACGGACAGATCAACACCAGGACTCAGACACATACTGAGCAAAAACGGAATACTCACGCTGGGGAAAATTGTGGATGTAGCTGGGCCAAGGTTAGAGGATGGACATGCTGTGGCTAAACTACTGGGTCTGAATTCAGTTTGACAAATGGATTATATTTTAAAACGGTGGGCTGAAAGACTGTCGTTGGAAGATTTCGAACTTTTGAGGATGTACTGTGCGGGGGAGGAGATCCCAGATGAAGAGGACCCTTTTCCAGAGGTGGAACTTTATACAGATGTTAATGGTTGTTCTGGGCGCCTTTTGGACGAAACAGGTTCGAAAGGACTGGATTTATATACTGTCGGTGGTAAAGTTATTTACAAATGTCAAAGCTCTCAACGCGGGCAAGCTAAATGGAAAAGAGGACTCTGTGTGGAGAAAACATTTTGATGTGGACTGTGTTTTAAGTCCAGGATGGAGAGCCTTGTACAAACTCCCATAAAAAAAAAGAACTGGGGATTTACAGTGGAGGATTCTCCATGGAGCTGTTGCTGTAAATGCTTTTATTTCGGTTGTGAATCCTAATGTTTCAAATGAATGTCCTTTCTGTGGTTGCGTGGAAAATATTTTCCATTGTTTTTTAGAGTGTGGGAGGCTTGAGCTCTTATTTGATACATTAAGAATCCTGTTTCTGTCTCTTAACGAGGAGTGGTCCAAGGCTGTTTTTATTTTCGAGAGTGAGGTGGTTCAGGAGTTGACCAGTGTGTTTTTAGCATTGGTAAGAGCAAGGGTATGGATAGATTTGAGATTCTATAAAGAGATGAAAAATGTAGATACTTTTGTGGAACAGTGGTGTTACGAGGAGGTCATTTGATCTGTGGTGGATGAGGAGTTGGCTTTCTGTGATGTTTTCATGTGAATGTACCATAGGTCTTTTTTGTGGTTTCATGGTTGTGTTGTTGGAGTTTGCAGTTTTTTTTATTTTTTTGAGAGATGTGAGTAATTTTGTTTTTGATTGTATACATTGTAGTATTGGTGTGTAAATAAATAAAGTTTTTTATAAAATAAAAATAAATCTCTCTCTCTCACTCTCTCTGCTCCACAGATGCACCTCTCTCTCTCTCTTTCTCTCTCTCTCTCTCTCTCTCTCTCTCTCTCTCTCTCTCTCTCTCTCTCTCTCTCTCTCTCTCTCTCACTCTCTCTGCTCCACAGATGCACCTCTCTCTCTCTCTCTGCTCCACAGATGCACCTCTCTCTATCTCTCACTCTCTCTGATCCACAGATGCACCTCTCTCTCTCTCTCTCTCTCTCTCTCTCTCTCTCTCTCTCTCTCTCTCTCTCTCTCTCTCTCTCTCTCTCTCTCTCTATCTCTCTCTCTCTCTCTCACTCTCTCTGCTCCACAGATGCACCTCTCTCTCTACTTCACAGACCTGACAAATTGACAGTATCATGTTCGTGATTAGAATCATGGCTTTGGTTTAACAACCATGTATGGTGATCTGATATGTTAGACTGTAGCATTTGCCTCTTTCACACATGCACTGGACTCTTGACCTTATCTCATTGAGCGCCACGCTGTTTTCCCATTTTTACTCAATGGCGCCGGCGTTATTGACCAGTTTTGTGATGTTTGCGGACCCTTCGTGTGTTCTGTATTATAGCTATGGAGAAAATAGTATGGCTCATTTGACAGGCACTGTTTATAGTCCAACATTGACAAACTACATACTTTCGTTTGTGCGCTATTCCACGCTAAACATCGGCCCGTTTAGAAATAATCCAGTCTCGTTTTCTAGATAGTGAGATATGACGTGTTATATGCAAATGCACAAATCGTTCGGGTTGCTCGCCTGAAACCTATATTATTTCCAAGGTATATATAGATGTTTCTTCACAAAATCATCAAGGGAGGGGGGGCGGGGTCGTTTCACGAAGCTGCAATCGTTACCAAAAGCATGTTTTAGGTTAGGTAAAATACGACGCTGTGATCAATACAAAAGCATGTTTTAGGTTTGGTAAAATATACCTAAAATAGACATTACCTTAGTCAGAAGGTACTCCAAAATTAATAATCTGTGTAGTTCCATCGCGATCGCCATTACCTGTGTGCATTGGGTCTGGCTATAATACGGGAAACAATAGGTTTCAGGCGAGCAAATCTCCGACAGATGGCTGTGTGCTGATTCACTTTGAGGGGGAAGGGATTCCTGCAGCCGGAGGTACCTCAGTACTGAAAGACACCTTAGAGACCCAGTTCAAAAGATAGGCGATACTGCAACCTGTCAGGATTCGATCGTCATTGCAATTATAACGTAGGCAGCGGTGCCAGGGAGACACAGGCAGGTCCGTGCAAGTGTTTAGAATGGGAAAATCGGAAAAAAACAAAAAAGGATCTAAACGTGAGAAATCTCGGGGTTGGCACTCAACGGTTGGATTTGAAACCCGAGAAATATCGGTTATGGCGCAGAAAGAGTTAAATGAACCTCATGGATCAGCTAGTCTAGGTGTTGGCCAAAACACCTCTCCCAGAGTTTGAAGCTAAGCTAGCTGATCCGTATCCGCTTCCATTCATTTGTGCTAAGCTACGCTAGCTTGCAGCTGGATACCTTTCTATTGAACGCACAGAAAGAAAATTGGTATCTATCTTCTTGTCTGACTCTTTAGAAGACAGCGCATTTCCCATAATGGCGTGTTCCTTTAACTGCACGTTAATCGGGGGGTCTGGATGTGCAAACGCAAACGTTCAAATCAATCAGTGTAGAGTTTACCCTCTCAGTACTAAGTCTGCGTATTGACCAACTGAGCCCATGTGCGAATACAAGCAGGTTATTGTTTTCAGAATTCACACAGCGAGCGAGTGGGCGTGTTGATTAACATACATAGACTAACCATGTTCCTTCCACAACAATGTTGTACAGTTTACAGTGAAAACCTATGGATTGTGGGTACAATATATATATATATATATATAAAGCTGAGGTTGCCCTCATTTGCAACAATATCGTGTTACACGCCAGTTAAATAAATATTTTTAATTATCATCTGTACACAGGCGGAGGAGGTCCCTTTCTGCTTCATGCCCTCACACTACCTAGGCTCCACCCCTCATCTAAACCAAGTGTTTCAAGTTTGTCTTTATTAGTTGTCATACAGAAGTACAAAATAAGTATAGCAAGTATAAAATAGAAGTCAAGTACGTAGACAAAAGTGTTCAGTATATACATATATACAATGTACAATGCAGAGTAGAAGTACCTGAGTTGCAATACAATATACTATACAGTACAAAGCAGAAATGGGATGAAGTACAATTTAGGTACAATTTACAGTAAGGTGTGATGAGGTATGGTTGGAAGTGCAGATTCTTTACCAATAAATATAAAGTGTGTTTAGGTGTTCTAAAGTGGGTGCTGCAGTGAGTTGTTTGTTTAAAGTGAGTGTGTGCGTGTGGGTGTGTGTGCTGTGAGTGCATTTGATGGTTGTTACATAGTGTTATTGTCATTTAGCATTCTGATGGCCTGAGGATAGAAGCTTCTTCTGAGTCTCTCTGTGCTTGCTATGAGACTCCGGTATCGCTTGCCTGACCGCAGCAGTTCAAAGAGGCAGTTGTTTGGGTGGCTGGAGTCTTTGATAATTATCTTAGCCTTACCCATGCACCGCTTGTTGTAAATGTCCTGGAGAGTGGGAAGCCCCCCTCCAATTGTGCGTTCGGCTGAACGGGCCACAAGTGCAGTATTTACATATAAATGTGAGAACATGTCGCATGCTGTCTGCTACATGTGCGAAAGGGCAACTCCAGGCAATGCCTACATCTGATTCTCTGGGCATTGTCCCGAATCCATGTGCGAAAGAGGCTATTGTTTACTACTGTAGCAAATGTTCTCCCTTTCACCCATCCTGTAGCCAGCTATGATAAACCATGCACGGTTTAACATATTAGCAATTTGTGTCAATGTTAGTAAATGATGGTTGTTAGGTTCCTCCTGTGAAATGCTGTCTCTGCACTGTCCAGTATTGAACTGGACAGTCCCATGCCTGCCTATTTTCCCAGAGCTGGTGATGGACGTAGCCAGGGAGCTCCACGTCTCAGTTCCTCCCCGTCTCTGACTGTACTTCCGTTTTGACCTTTTTGTCCTATAGTATGCAGACTAGTCAGATAAAGCTGCAGCGCCACGCTGGCCTACTACTGTTACTGCATGTTATTGAAATCAAAGTAATTACTGGTGGAGGTGTATACTGTAGCGTTACAGTGTTTGCCGATATCGGTTTTACGCAGTTGGTCTGGGAATTGAACCTTGGCTTGTGACCAGGGTCAGTTCAATGAGATATTAAGGTATTCACTATATCTTTATCTGTCTATCTCTCTATCTCTCTGTCTATCTGTCATTATGTTGTATTGATAAGTTTAGGATATTGATCAGAGTCATGGAACACACACACACACACACACACACACACACACACACACACACACACACACACACACACACACACACACACACACACACACACACACACACACACACACACACACACACACACACACACACACACACACACACACACACACACACTTCTATGTGTGAGAACATTCTATTAACAACATTCACTCACACACATGCAAATTTTTTACCTCTTAGCCTTAACGTCTTAAGCCCTAGCCATATTTTCAGAAAATTCGCCTAAAAGTACATACCCAAGTAAATGGAAGATTGCTCCACTTCTACAAGGTCCATTTGCATGTTCTTGGTATCTAGGGACATGAGTAGAGCTCCGGACTTATGATCGCAAGAACACCGGTTCGAGCCCCGGTCAAGGCTAGGGTGACGGGACAGTCCTGATATTGGGACGTTTGTCCCGCGTCCCGCAACAACAAAACAATGTCCTGCAATTCAAAGATAAAAAAAAATAAAAATAAAAATATTATAATTATTTTTTTTATAATTTTTTTTCGTTCAAAGATTATTATAATTTTTTTTTTAAATGTTGTTAATTTAATGCCTCGTTCCAATACCCTCTTATATTTAAAATAAAAAATCGGGCGGCATCACAAACCAATGCATTTGCGCAGCCAGAGCAGCTCACTCGAGTCTCGCGAGTCGCGCAGCGCTGCCTGTCACCTGTCCGAGCGAGCCGCGAGGCCGTGGCAGCTGTGTGTGTGACGTGAGTACGTGACTGACGTCAGTCACTCGAGTAGTCAGAAGACCGCCAAATCGACAAATGGTTTGATTTCACGGATCAGAATTACCTGAAACAGCTGTCATGCTTGGCTCTCAAGAACAGAGCATTCAGCTTCCAAGAGCTTCGCGAAGCAGCTGAAGCTCTTAACATCAGCAGCAAACTGGACATGGACCAATTGTACGACGAGTTCTGTGTTCTGTTGCCACGGGTGACCGAAGTCGCAGCGACAGGAGATCCTGTAGCGAAAAAGTGGACGGCGCTGCTCAAGAATGCAATTACCCCGAACACGACTATGTTGGTATCCTTTGCATTAAGCATCCCGGTCACCAACGCTTTTGTCGAGAGACTGTTCTCATTGATGGTGGGGGCCTGGACGGACCAAAGGAACCGCTGCAGCGTTGAGCTCATCAAAAGTGAAATACAGGTGATTTTTTTATTGTAAACTTTATTAATTAACAGATTTGAATGGGTACTACAATACTGTACGGCTCAATACAAACAATTGCTTTTGTCTTGTTGAAAGGAGCCAAGACACAATAATTGCATATAAATTGATAGTTTATTACGGAGCTGTCGGTCCGTAAAAATAATGCCAACATTAAACCGGTCAGATAGACTCATATTGGTTGCGCACGGCATAATCGATAGAGAATCGAGAGAGAGAGAGAGAGAGAGAGAGAGAGAGAGAGAGAGAGAGAGAGAGAGAGAGAGAGAGAGAGAGAGAGAGAGAGCACCACCACCACCATTCAATAGATAATTAATCTGCAGTATTCGTTGTAATTGATTAACAGTTTGGTTATGGCTTTATTGTTTTAAAATCATTAATAAAAACATTATTATATTGTGAAGATCAACCATCGCATTCCGTCTCCTCTCTTCTACACTTCACTGCTAATAATGCTCAGGAACAGATGGCTGAAAAGACTTAGATCCTGCTCTTTCTATTAATGGAGTGATTTTATCAGCTTACCAAGATTGATGGTTACCTGCTTAATGATGAAAGTGTGATTAAATAAAGATGTTGGTGACATAGACATAGCGGCTGAGAAGGTGATTGGTGAAGCAAGCATCTATACAGTTTAATAAGATTAATAACAAAATGTGCTATATATAGCCTACCGTCTGCGTCGAATATGAAATAAAGGCATTTAAATAATAAATAAATTTCTTTAATTTTAATTAGCAAAAAATAAATAAAAAAATGGTGCGACTGAACCATTTTGACCTGGTCAGCCTAGTCAAGGCCGTTGTCGGAAAGTGGTGTTGTTGTCCAGCAGGGGGCACTCTGTCCTCTGGACTAGTCAGTAACACTGCCCCTGTTATGGTGATAGGGATACTGCAAGTGCCGTATTTCGGATGAGACACTAAACCGAGGCCCTGACTGAATCTCGGCCGTTAAAGAACCCAGGACGCCTATCGCAAAGAGTAGGGGGTTCCCCGACGTTCCTAGCCAAATTCCCAATCAGGTCTCTGACATCAAGTTCAAGTTTCTTTATTAGTTGTCATAGTAAAATACAGAATACCTTTCCATGAAATGCTTTTTTCCATATGACCTCCTGGGAGTGTGCTAGATAAAAATAGATAAAAAGTATAAAATAGAAAGTCAAAAGTATGTAAACAAAAAGTGTTTACTTTTTTTTATACATATATACAATATAAAATACAGAGTAAAAAAAGAGTAACAGTGAGTTACAGTACAATACAGTATACAGTACAATGCAGAAATGGGATGAGGTACAACTTAGGGTAAGGTGCAATGAGGTATGAATTGTAGTGCAAATCTCTTTACCAATAAATATAAAGTGTGTTAAAGTGTCTAAAGTGAGTAGTTACGGTGCGCGTTTACTGTTTATTTAAAGTGAGTGTGTACGTGTGGATGTGTGTGCTCTGAGTGTAGTTGATGTTTTGTTACATAGTGTCATTGTCGTTGAGCATCCTGATCAAGGCCACCTAATCAACCCTTCCCCTTAATTAGTCGGACTAACTAATCTAGTCTATGGGCCAGAGGACAAAATTTCACTTGTCGGTACCACTCAAAGTATCTCTCATCCTCTGACTCCTCGAGTTCAAAGTCAGGTTCTGGATCATCCTGCAGTTTTTGGTTGCTCCATGTCTGTAACTTGCACATATCTGTGCATGCCAGTCCATTTGATAAGCATGCGCAGCTTGGCATTTTGCATGAACGGACACACTTGCATGTTAGCAATTCCAGGACTACATCTGGTGCAGGTGGGGAGCGCATCCAGTAAATTGCCAGCTTACCCTCATCTTCTTTCCATCCATGCTCTGTAGGACTTGGGACCACATGGTTAGACTGCAGACTGCTCTTCCAGATTGCTGCCTGATAGTTGGCTTGTTCAACATGCAGGAAGAGACAGTCTCTACATGGTGGCAGCTGGCTGGACTCAACCTCTCCCCTTTTGGTACAGAAGAGCTGGTAGCGCAGGTGGTTCACCTCTACTGTGCTGCTGTTAGCAGAGTACATGTGACATGTAAACTCCTCAATTATCTTGAACAGCTCATCACTCACATCCCATGACTGCCCTAGTCCACTGAAGGTTTCTTGGTAGGAAGTATCCTTCTTCACCACCGCCCCCCCCCGGCCAGCGAATGCACTGACAGTGTCACAGCCAGTGAAGGTGTGTAAGCCAATTAGGCTGTCACAGAGGCTCTCTCCAACTGAGCTTGCAAGTTTGCTGATGTTCACATATCATGTGTGGTTCTGGGTCCCAAACTTCATGTAGATGGGACAGGTGATGTCCTTCTGGAAGGCAAGACAAAGCACCATGACATCAGTGTCCTCAGCTATGATGATTACTTCTTTTGAGCCCATGTTTGCAGCATCTGAAGCATGCAGGAGCAGGCAAGTGTCAGCTTCTTCATGTGTGTATTGCAGTTATGCTACTTCTTCACACCCACCATCTGTCAACCTGTAGCAGGTTGTGTACAACACTTTGTCATGCAGCCTCTCTCTGTATTGTGGGAGGTTCCACTCTTCCACCAGAAAGAAAACCAGTCTCTTAAAAGGGAGCTGCATACCTTGAAAAGTGCCAGTGCCCAAGATGTCATAGCCAACATAGCAATCAAGCTGAGAGAGCACATCAAGAATCAAGATGTTCCTCAAGCCTGGCCACCTGACATCAAACCAGAAGCAGAATGTCCTGTCATTTCAGAATCACTTAGAGTCTTCCTGTGCTATCTACTCTCTGGCACTAATGATCCTGATCATGCATCCCAGAGAGTTTTGCGGCCCTGCACCTCTCTCCCGTCCTCAACCCCTCTCATGCCCCGTACCTCTATCCTGCCCTGTACCTCTCTCCTACCCTGTACCTCTCTCCTGCCCTGTACCTCTCTCCTGCCCCTCTATCCTGCCCTGTACCTCTCTCATACCCTGTACCTCTCTCCTGCCATGCACCTCTCTCCTGCCCTGCACCTCTATCCTGCCCTGTACCTCTCTCCTGCCCTGTACCTCTCTCCTGCCCTGCACCTCTCTCCTGCCCTGTACCTCTCTCCTGCCCTGCACCTCTCTCCTGCCCTGTACCTCTCTCCTGCCCTGTACATCTCTCCTGCTCTGCACCTCTCTCCTGCCCTGTACCTCTCTCCTGCCCTGCACCTCTCTCCTGCCCTGCACCTCTCTCCTGCCCTGTACATCTCTCCTGCCCTGCACCTCTCTCCTGCCCTGCACCTCTCTCCTGCCCTGTACCTCTCTCCTGCCCCTCTATCGTGCCCTGTACCTCTCTCCTACCCTGTACATCTCTCCTGCCCTGCACCTCTCTCCTGCCCTGTACCTCTCTCCTGCCCCTCTATCCTGCCCTGTACCTCTCTCCTACCCTGTACCTCTCTCATGCCCTGCACCTCTCTCATGCCTTGTACCTATCTCCTGCCCCTCTATCCTGCCCTGTACCTCTCTCCTGCCTTGTACCTCTCTCCTGCCCCTCTATCCTGCCCTGTACCTCTCTCCTACCCTGCACCTCTCTCCTGCCATGCACCTCTCTCCTGCCCTGTACCTCTCTCCTGCCTTGTACCTCTCTCCTGCCTTGTACCTCTCTCCTGCCCTGTACCTCTCTCCTGCCTTGTACCTCTCTCCTGCCCTGTACCTCTATCCTGCCTTGTACCTCTCTCCTGCCCTGTACCTCTCTCCTGCCTTGTACCTCTCTCCTGCCCTGTACCTCTCTCCTGCCCTGCACCTCTCTCCTGCCCTGCACCTCTCTCCTGCCCTGTACCTCTCTCCTGCCCTGTACCTCTCTCCTGCCCTGTACCTCTCTCCTGCCCTGTACCTCTCTCCTGCCCTGTACCTCTCTCCTGCCCTGTACCTCTCTCCTGCCCTGTACCTCTCTCCTGCCCTGTACCTCTCTCCTGCCCTGTACCTCTCTCCTGCCCTGCACCTCTCTCCTGTCTTGCACTTCTCTCCTAATTTTTCATGTATTACACCACAATAGGCATCCAATATTTGCATAACATTTTCAAACAATAAATCTCAACATCATCTTTCCTCTCTCTTTTTATTTAAATTTTTTTTTAGAAACAATTTACATTCTCCGATCATCACAATACTTTCCCCTTTTCATTTTACAGTTATTTGTTCTCACTTTTTTTTTTTTTTACAACCAGTCTCTCACCCCCCCCCCCCCCCCCCCCCCCAGTCTCTCACATATCCAATCTAACTGGAGGATGTGACACTCTGCCAGAGGAGGTCACGGTGGTGTAGTGGTGTAGTGGTTAACACTGTCGCCTCACAGCAAGAAGGTCCAGGGTTCGAATCCCGCTTGGGGACCAGGTTTCCATGATGCCAGTTACCCAGGTGGGGTATCTCCCAGGCCTTTCTGTGTGGAGTTTGCATGTTCTCCCCGTGCTCGCAAGGGTTTCCCCCCCCGATAAGATAAACCCAATGGAAAAACATGCACAACAACAAGATCGCTAACGCTGTGGCGTCCTTGACGAAGACGGACAGGAGCACTTGGATTGGTCCCCTGGCGCGGCTCACGTGGCGCCTGTCTGCTCCCGGCTGCCCTTGGGGGGGAAGGACGACGGGATGGGTTAATCGCAGATACGCATTGTATGCATGGTTCGCATGTGTGCCAAATGATGACCTCGGAGCAGGTCCTAAATTATATTATTATTATTATTATTACTTTGGTGTTATCAGAATGTCTGTCATTTCTAATGTCACTGGCACTTTGAACTGGTTGGTATGTGTGTGTGTCTGAGTTACCTTGTTCCACAGTCGGCTCAGGTACCTCAGGTGTTGTTGTATGTGGAGCAGGTTGCTGAAGAGTGCGTAGGTGAGCACGATTTCTTCTCAACTGTCCTTTGTCCGTCTGTACGATATATGACATTGCCTGCTGTATGACAGTCCCTCCTCTGTTCTCTTTGGGGAGCCACACATTTTGGCCACACTGCAGTGTAGGTAAAGGACGGGCTCCGTGACGCAGATTGTAGCGACGTTGTTGATCCTCTTTTGCCTGCATCTCCGACTTCCTGAAGTCTCTGATGTTTGGCCAGCGAGGGAGTAGAGTCTTTGCGAGTTGTGGTATGTTGGAGCGAATTTGTCTCCCCCTGAGGAGTTGTGCAGGGGAATAACCGCTCTCCAGGGGCGTGGCGCGGTATGCCAGCAGCACCTTTGCCTTGTCGCCTCCTCCTTTCCACAGTCTTTTCACTGTAGCCACGGCCCGCTCAGCCTCTCCGTTTGCCTGTGGATACCGTGGACTGCTGGTCACATGGGTGAAACCATACTCACTAGCAAAGTTCTGGAAGGGTAACCCACTGTATTGGGGCCGATTGTCTGAAACCAGGGTCTGTGGGGTCCCGTTACGGCTGAATACGTCCTTCAGTGCAGCCACGACCGTCTCAGCTGAAGCTACTTTAAGATGGGCAACATCCAAGTAGCGTGAGAAAAAGTCCACAATCAAAATATAAGTATTTTTCTCCCAGAAGAACAAGTCTGTAGCGACCCGCTGCCAGGGCCTTTCTTGCACTGGTGTGGGGACTAAGGGCTCTCTGCGTTCTGCCCTGTGTTGTGAACATGTGTCACACAGTTCTGCTCTCACTGTCTCTCGCAGGGGCAAGGGCACACGACGTGGAGTTGACAGGCCGTATGGGACAGCATCGGGCTCTAGCTTAATTTTGTAGGGCCTGTTTAGCTTCCCTAAGCCTGAGAATACTTTGGGGTATTGAACCTTGACATCCCCTCGCTGGGCTGAGACTGTGTGCAGCCGCTTTATGAGTCCAAGCACCTCTATTGCAGGAAGGCCTAGGAGGGGCCTGATTAGTTCTTCTACAACATAGATTAATTGTGCTGTTGTTCTCTTCCTAATTGTTAGCTCACCACTGAAGCAGCCTCTTGTATTTAACTTGTATTTTCCTGGTCCATACAGTACTTTTTGTGGTGGCTGTAGATTTCCATGTTTTTCAACTGAGTGCATGCTGCTCGGCACCGCTGTGATCTGAGCACCTGTATCCAGCTTGAATATGGCCTCCTGTCCATTCAGCTCTAACAGTTCCAGCCATTCATCTTCAGGTTCCTCTAGGTTTACTACGTTCAGGAATGCAAAGTCCTCCTCTTCATCTTGAGAAGTCTCTGTGTGTGCCAGTGTGATGTCATGGACCCCTTTCTCTGTTCTGCATGTCTTTGCAAAGTGTCCTTTTTTATGACACACTCTACACTCAGCATCACGGGCAGGGCATTCTCTCCACATATGTTTTTTAACATTTCCACATCTGCCATATCCAGGAGACTGTGTGTCAGTTCTGTATTGTTGTGCTTTCTGCCATTTATATTTTTGTATGGCCTCTACATGTGCAGCTGCCTGCTGCTCCGTGCCTCTTAAGATGGGCTGTTGTTTCTTTATTGCTGCACTCTGCTTCACTTTAGTCATTGCCCTTTCCAGAGTTAAATCTGCATCCATTTGCAGGTTTTCTGATAGCTTGGCATCTCTTATGCCTACTACAATTCTGTCCCTTATCAAGTCTTCTCTTAGGGTTCCAAATTGACAATGTTCAGCCAGTGTGTGTACAGCAGTGATAAAGGATTCAACATTATCACCCGGTTCTTGGTTCCGTCTGTTGAAACATGCTCTTTCAAATATGACGTTCCTCTTACTGACACAATGTGCATTGAAAGCATCCGTGACGTTCTTGTATCTCTTTTTCTGTTCCTCTGTGAGCGGCAAAACACTTAATATGTCTTCGGCGGCGTCTCCCGCCGCATACATGAAGGCATTTACTTGGAATTCTTCGGACTGTCTATCCAATCCAGACGCTATTCTATAACGTTCAAATCGCTTCATCCATCTCGGCCAGTCATTAATATTATTGAAATCAACCCTGCCTGGCGGAGCCAGCTGTGGCAGCGACGGCAACGGGGCTGCTTTGTCTCCCATCCTGTCGTCGTCTTTCTTTCTCTTTCTTTCTTTCTTTCTTTCTTCTTTTTTTTTCTTGGCCGCTGGCTTCTTTGCAGGCTTTTTGGCTTTAACCTCAGCCTTCTTGTTGATCTTGAAAGAGCCGGAGGCTCCGGTACCCTTGACCTGGACCAGGGTTCCCTTCGTCACCAGACGCTTGATGGCAGTCTTCACACAAGTTTTGTTTTTATCCACGTCGTAGCCACCGGCAGCGAGAGCCTTCTTTACGGCAGCGAGAGACACGCCGCTCCTCTTTTTAGAAGCAGATACTGCCTCGACGACCAAGTCACCGACACTGGGACCTGCTTTCTTGGGTCTGGGAGCTGCCTTCTTCTTGTTCCCTGCTGCGACACATCTTTTTTCTTTTTTTATAGTTCGTCTTCTTACTGTATATTAAGTTATCCGAGCTTCTGACACCATGTTGTGTAAACCTTGTACTCTTTGGTTCACATATAATAACGAGACGGAGAGTGTGTGATTACGTTGACTGTTTACTAGCTCCCTCGTCAGGAAGTACCGTGCAACGCATATGTGTGTAGGTTTTTTTAGATAACAGGTATTAGGGGTATATCTTATATAAGACAACTAACTAAAATGTGATCTCATTGGATGTGCCCTGATAATTAATGCTTGTATATCTTATCGTGTGTTGTCATGTTTGTTTATATGTTTGTTTAAAAAATTATAAAAAAATAAAATACAAAAAAGGAAGTACCGTGCAACATATATACATGTCCGTGTAGCAACACGAGCCAATACCTTACAGATGCTAACAGAAGTATGGTAGAGGTGAACCAACTGAGCCACTAGCTCTTATGTACCAAAAGGGGAGAGGTCGAGTCCAGCCAGCTGCCACCATGTAGAGACTCTTGTCTCTTCATGCATGTTGAACGAGCTAACTATCAGACGGCAATCTGGAAGAGCAGTCTGCAGTCTAACCCTGTGGTCCCAAGTCCTACAGAGCATAGATGGAAAGAAGATGAGGGCAAGCTGGCAATTTACTGGATGCGCTCCCCACCTGCACCAGATGCTGTCCTGGAATTGCTAACATGCAAGTGTGTCCATTCATGCAAAATGCCAAGCTGCACATGCTTATAATTACACTGTAGCACTCAACACATGCTTATTATTACACGGTAGCACTCAACACTTTGATGAACATTGTTTCTCAGCTGATATATTTGTGCCCTTCCCCACGCTCCCTTGTCAACTGCCTTCATGCAATAAAAACCTGGATGTCATCTAATCTTCTCAAACTCAACAACAATAAAACTGAGCTCATGGTTGTGGCACCCAAGACTAGGGATGCCCCCCGAAACCCGGTTATAAACGGGAACCGGTACTAAATTAGAAAAAACCAGAGTATTGATAAGCTCCGACGTTATCGGTACTGCTATCGGTAATCTAGGAGCAGATTAGCTACGGAGCTAACAGAGTGTACCATCCATCTGCAACGCAACGGTGGCAGCAACAGTGGACACAGGAGTAATGTTAACGGTAGTCTAGGAGCGGATTAGCTACGGAGCTAACAGAGTGTACCATCCATCTGCGACGCAACACTGGAAACGGAGTAACGTTAAAGTTATGTCGAGTTCATACTACACTACACATATGAACTCGACATAACGTTAACGTTACTCCGTTTACATGAAGTGTCTAATTAGCAGCAATCTGTTGTTGAAAATGTAATGTTAAACCGGAAAACCGGAAACGGAAATGCGAGGACAGGAAGCCGTCATGAAATCGTTGTAGTCATATTGTAGTCTTTTAGTCTTATTAACTAAAAGATTTTAACAAAATAAAAAGCAGCAGCACTATTGGATAACTGAGTCATGTTTGCTTTGTATTTCTTTCTTTAGGGGAGTAGGACATTTGTTTCACAGTTTTAGCATGATGTTTTATAGATGGCTAGGTTAAACACAGGTTTTTGTTTTTAAGACGGGGGGGGTTTGATTTGATTGAAGTTTATTTCAAATATGCAACACAACAAACAAACATCAAGTACAGATATAGCCTTAAGCCGTTCAAATAATAAATGTATACATTTCTTTTGAAATAATAATAATCTAAAAGGACCGATAAGAGTATCGATAAAGTACCGAACCGTTAAGCAGTATCGATAAGAGTAGTAGTATTGATAAAATCCTAAAGATACCCATCCCTACCCAAGACCCTGCTCCGGAAGGTTGGGGATATCACTCTCAACATTGACGGCTGCTCCATCTGCCCTTCCCCTAAGGTCCGCAACCTGGGCGTTATCCTGGACTACACCCTCTCCTACCAATCCCATCTAACCCACACCAAACCCTGGCAGCACATCACTCCCACCCTCATCCACCTCCACTGGCTCCCCATCAAATCCCGCATCACCTACAAAACCCTCCTACTCCTACAGCTAAGACCAGACCAGAGGAGAAGAGCTGCCTTTGGATTATTTTATTTATAATTTTTTGAGGAACAGAGGAGTAAACAAGTGACTCTTTTCTGATGTGCAGTGTTCTGATGTGCAGGTGTTCTGATGTGCAGGTGTTCTGATGTGCAGTGTTCTGATGTGCAGTGTTCTGATGTGCAGTGTTCTGATGTGCAGGTGTTTTGATGTGCAGGTGTTCTGATGTGCAGGTGTTCTGATGTGCAGGTGTTCTGATGTGCAGTGTTCTGATGTGCAGGTGTTCTGATGTGCAGTGTTCTGATGTGCAGGTGTTCTGATGTGCAGTGTTCTCATGTGCAGTGTTCTGATGTGCAGTGTTCTGATGTGCAGGTGTTCTGATGTGCAGGTGTTCTGATGTGCAGGTGTTCTGATGTGCAGTGTTCTGATGTGCAGTGTTCTGATGTGCAGTGTTCTCATGTGCAGTGTTCTCATGTGCAGTGTTCTGATGTGCAGTGTTCTCATGTGCAGTGTTCTGATGTGCAGTGTTCTGATGTGCAGGTGTTCTTATTTGCAGTGTGCACACAGACTAACAGAAAGGACTAAGTAAGAGCTAAGACCAGACCAGAGGAGTCTGGAAACAAGTGACTTTATTTTAATGATGTGTATCTGAATAACAGAAAGGAGGAATGAAGCAGAGGGGAAGGTGAGAGGTTTAGAGGGAGAGAGGGAGGGAGAGAGAGAAGAGGGAGGGAGGACGTTGCTCTGTATCGTCAATGGTCAAATACATATTTTGTGTATTTCTGTGTATCAGCAAAATGTGTAGATTTTTATGTTGGATATTAAGGTAAATTATTTTTTACAAACCGCCGCTTATCAACCAACCGGTTAATCGGAAGGTGACGTATGTTGCTCAGTAGTTGCTGATGTCTGCTCAGGAGGTTTGAGTGTTTGCTCAGACCGAAAAAAAATTAGAGGGAACATTGATGCACAGGTATGTGCAAGTTACAGACATGCAGCAACCAAAAACTGCAGGATGATCCAGCACCTGACTTCGAACTCGAGGAGTCAGAGGATGAGAGAGACGAGCAGTTTGAGTGACATTATGGGGTGATTCTGGACTAGGTTACCCATCTCAACTCTATCCAGTGGTGCAGTGCTCATGGGACGCGGTAGCACCAGGGGCGTATTTAGGATTGTAGGAGATCCGGGGCTTAGCCCAGATAGGTGCCCGTGTTTTTTTTTTTTTTTTTTTTTTTAATATATATATATATATATATATATATATTTTTGGCAGGCAAAACAATGATTTTTTTTAAATTTAATGAACCTGTACGTGCAATTTCCTGCAATATAGAGCCTTCAATATTGACCAATAAAGCTGCTCTTTTCACTATAAAACTCAGTTAACCATAACGTAGTTATGGTTCGATTTATATATTGGGGGGGGATATATCATATTTTTCATATGATCAAAAAGTGGTGGAGCAAGAGCATACCTTTGCTCCCCCAAGTTCAATAGTGGGAGAGCAGAGATGCTCCGTGTAACTGAGGGGTACAATTCCCTGACTGTATTGATAAGTATGGTATCATTAAACCACTACCGCTTTATGTACTTTAATTACTGGCCATACAGTACACGATATATGAATATGATGAACACTTCCCACAATGAAATCGGTTCCAGTCAAAGGTATTAATCAAGTATTTAATGGAGCAAAAGGTACATAGGATACTTTACATTATTCTTTGAATGCACTTGTAAGGCAAAGGAGTATGCGTAGGCAAATCAATAACGAATGTCCATTCTCTGGTTACGCAGGAGGTAATTATACAACCTGAATCTTAGGGAATTATATCTATGGTACACTAGTAATAGCGGGAGATACTGGAAAGGGTTCCCACTGGTTGTAAGCCAGCAAGGGGGTAGAAGATCTGTCGGTAGTAGGACATCTGGTCAACGATGACTAGGGAGACTTCAGGTACAGAAGCCGGTGCAGTAGTCTCTTGATCCACAGACGAATACAGCTTGGTTCTCTTGTAGACTGTAGCTCTACAGTGAAGAAAGCTAGGCGGCCTCAGGCTCTCTGAGCGCCGACTCGACTTGACTCCTCTCGGGGTAAATCCAACACGTGCAGGCGTCGGCGATTATCCGCTCCATAAATCATAGGACCAAAGCAAATATATTCCAGCCGCAAAGGCTATGTAGTCGTCGGGTAGATTAATCCAGTGTACATGTCCATACGGTTCTCGCCTAGGTCTCCTCGGGTGAAAGCGCCATGCGGTCGGCCCAGCCTGGATAAGAACTCTAGCTATTACGAGAAAGCGTTGGAGATGCTGGTCACTATAGAATTCTAACCGCACGATACACTATACACAAATAGACTATTAAAGACTCAATAGAAATATGTCGCACTCGACGGTATAGCGCCAAACTCTGACAATTCAGTTACTAATTCGCACGCGGTCTCGATGCTCTATTCTGAGGCCAAACAGGCCATACTTCACCGCACGTTGTATCGTGGGTGAGGCTTCACTTAGTGGGTAACATACTAAAAGGACGAAGGGTACGGAGGTAAAGGGCTAAGGGGCTTCTACATTCACCTGCGCCGTATTTATACGCACGGTGCACAAACTAGCTCCACTCTCATTTCTGTCGCCGTATCCCTGGGCAAGGCCGGGGCAAGTACAGACATGTCGTGTCGGTGACTTTTAACTTGGCTCCGGGGGCCGGTCCCTGGCGCCGGTGGACCACTGTCCAATAGGAGAATGAAATATTATGGGCTGGACTAAAGGGATATTCCGTGTATATGTACAAGGAATATACAAGGGATATCAAACGATATACAAATACTATGCAATATATATCAATAAATAAATATATATATTCGGTTTAATCTGATCCTTTGTAACAGCCGCCCCCTAATTAGTCCCACCTAATTAGCTAAGCAGAGACAGATTAACCGCACTGTCCACTACTCAATGTCTGCTGTGAGGGTCAGTCAGTTCACAAAGTCATGGGGTCATGGTCGTCATCGATAGTATCGGGGAGCCTTGGCAGTTCTATTAGCCTCGCCACGGGTCGGGTGTAGGTCCGCCCTTGGACGAGCACTTCAGCTGCTCGGACCTTTCCGTCGGCACCGGTGATCACTTTGCTTACGCGGCCAGCCGGCCACATAGCTCGGGGTAGTGACTGGTCGATAATCATGACGACTGTTCCTTCTGTCAAATTGTCTCTCTCTTTTACCCATTTCTGGCGGGTATGTAGAGACGGTAGGTAGTGGAGTAGGAAGCTGTTCCAAAACTTGTCAGCCAATACTTGACTGTACCTCCACATTCTTCGGCCGTTCGCTTCTTCAGGCCTGTACATTGTCTGGGGTAGCGCGGGGTCCAGCCGCCCCATCAAGAGTGTGTTGGGGGTGACTGGGTCGACATCTGCTACATCACTTGAGACGTAACCGAGGGGCTTTGAGTTCAATACTCCCTCGATCTCCGCGAGGACTGTCATTAGGACTTCTTCCGCCACGGTCTGGGCCCCAAGCACGGCGTACAGGGCTGTCTTTATTGAACGTACTTCTCGTTCCCAAGTTCCACCGAAGTGAGGTGCGTTCAAGGGATTAAACTGGAAGTCAATCTGGGATGGAGCGAGGTGGGTCTTAAGTTCTGGGCCCATAGCTTGGAAGCTCTCTCTCAGCTCTCTTTCTCCGCCTTTGAAGTTTGTCCCGTGATCAGACAACAATATAGACGGTTTGCCTTTCCGCGATGTGAATCTTCGGAAGGCCATAAGGAATGAGTCTGTGCTCATGGTTGGAAGGAGTTCTATATGTATCGCTCGGGTGGTCATGCATTTGAATACAATACCCCACCGCTTCTCGGTTCCTCTTCCTTTCTTTATATACAGCGGGCCGAAACAGTCCATACCGGTGGAGTGAAAAGGCTTGTCGCCGAGTCGGAGGCGACAGGGAGGTAGGTCAGCCATCCGGGGTATACTGGGCTGCGCTCGCCACTTACGACAGTCTAGACAGGTTCGCTGGAAGCGCCGCACTGCTTCTCTCCCTTGCAGTATCCAATAACGACGTCTGATCTCCGCGAAGACTCTCTCTGCCCCTGCGTGGTGCACATCCTCGTCGTATTTCTTTATGATCAGCTCTGTGACCTTGTGTCGGCTGTTCAAGACTATCGGGTACTTGACGTCATCCGGTAAGTCTGGGGCTCTCCGCAGACGACCACCCACTCTGATGAGACTATGGGCGTCGCTCTCGGGTGCTAGGTGGAGCAGTCTGCTGTCTGATGGGACGGGCTTTGCTCCCTGTAGACAGTCTAGCTCATCGGGGAACGAGTCTCTCTGGGCTCGTTGTAGTAGAAGAAGTTCTGCTTCTTTGTAGTCAGCTGCTGAAATGTCAGTAGTGGGCTGAACCTCTGGGTGGTGCCACAGAAATGTCTTTAGCTGCGCACTCTCTAGGGTGAGGCAATCGTCTATGTCGGGGTCTGTGGAGACGAGTGTGTTCAATCCACAGAACACAGATTTCTTGTTTTCGGCCTCCTCTTTACTCGCCTCCCGTGGGGTGGGTGTAGGCCACTCTTCTTCCGGGAGCTTGAGGAACTCTGGCCCGTCACTGTATAGGTTGTGACGGGTGAGGTCATCCAGGGACATTCCCCGGGTGATGACGTCAGCTGGGTTGTGTTTTGTGTCCACATACCTCCAGCTTGCTACTTCTGTTAAATCTTGAATCTCTGTGACTCTGACCCCCACGAAGACCTTGTATCTGCACGAATCAGACCGGATCCATGTGAGTACTGTCGTGGAGTCTGACCACAAGATTGTTCTTTGCACCGGAATGGTGAGTTCACGTTGGATTAACGTGGCGAGGTGCGCTCCTGCTAGGGCTGCGCAGAGCTCTAGACGCGGGATAGATTGTTGCTTTCGTGGGGCTATTCTTGAGCGGGCCAGGATGAAGGCAGTATGTATTTCTCCTCCCTCCTCTCGGGCACGCAAGTAGGCCACCGAGCCGTAGGCTACTTCGGAGGCGTCGCTGAAGACGTGCAGGTCCATCTGGCACGTCTCCGGCCTCACTGTGGGTGGGAAGTAGCTGCGGTGTATGTTAACACCTGGGAGTGAGCTGAGTTCCGTCTCCCACTCTCTCCATGTGGATGCAAGGTGTTCGGGTATGGGGTCGTCCCAGCCCTGGTCCTTGTCCCATAACGCTCTTACAATCATCTTTGCCTTGGTGGTGTAAGGTAGAATACATCCCAGCGGGTCATATTGTCTGGCGAGTGTTCTGTATACACTCCGTCTGGTGGTCGGTAGTGCAGTCGACCTTCCCTGCTCCTTGGTCAGGGGTGTGTGTTCATAATGGAGCGAGTCTGTTTTGAAGCGCCAGACTAGTCCTAATGTCATTTCTTGGGCTTCTCCTGGGATGGTCGCCATCCAGGTCTCGCTGCTTGCTGCCTTGTCCTCGGGGGAGAGGCTGCGCAATACTTGCGGGTCGCTGCTGGCCCACTGCCTGAGATCAAAGCCGCCTTTGATCAGGGAGGCGCGGAGCTTGAGTAGAAGGGCCTCGGCTTCTTCTGGCGTCGAGACGCTTTGCAGACAGTTGTCCACGTAGAAACTATTTTCTACACTTTTTCGGACCTCTTCATCAGCTGCTGGGTCCTCTGCGACGTGTTTTTGCAGTGCAAACGTAGCACAGCATGGGCTGCATGTGGTTCCGAAGGGGAGGACTTCCCATTGATAGATGGCTGGTTGCTCATCCCCGATCCTCTCTCTCCATAGGAACCGCAGCAGGGGCTTGTCCTCTGGGGAGAGGCTGCGCAATACTGGGGGGTCGCTGCTGGCCCGCTGCCGGAGATCAAAGCCGTCTTTGATCAGGGAGGCGCGGAGCAGCGCACGACGTCGCCAGTCAATTTTCTTTATGTGTCCCGCTGTGATTAGCTTGTTAATCTCAGCGCTGTACACAGTCTCTTGAGCGGGTTCTCTGGCTAGGCGCCGCTCTGTGTTCAATAGATACCGCTCCGTCGCTTCTTTTGGGGCGTGGAAGGTGGGCATACCCTCTCGCCTCAGGAGTGGAGTTGCGTATCTCATCACTCCGTTGACTTTGACTCTCTTTGTCCCTTGCTCGAGGAGTGCTATGGCGTAAATGTCTTCCTTGGAACGAATGTCTTTCTTTTCATTCTTAAAGGGCATTGTCTCTAGTGTCCATAGCCTCTTGACATGCTGTAGGAGGGTGGTGTCTTCTTCTGTCACTCTGGAGTGGAGGCAGCTAGTGGCTGCTGTTCGGTTAAGAGACTTAGCGAGGGGGCCTTGTAATGTCCATCCTAGGCGGTTCTCGACTGCTGCAGGACAGCCTCTGGGCCCTGTGTGGACCCGGTCTATCGGGACTATGAGGTCTGCATGGTCGGAGCCTATCAGCAGGGTCGGGGTGGCACCGTCTATGAGCGGGATAGGTAGTTGACGCAGGTGCACATATTTATCCATCAGCTTGGCGATGGGGTAGGTGTACTGCGACAGGCCTATTTCTTGGCTGGTGAAAGCATTAGTAATCCTATACCGTCTCTCTGGCTGCCCGCTTGCTGCGATAGTGAAGGAGACATTCTCGCCCTTTATCGTCTTTAGATCTCTTCTTATTGTCCGAATCGTCATCTGGTTTTCGCTCCCCCGCAGCCCCAGCTGGGCCGCAGCGGATGCGAGGTGAAAGGTTTTCTCTGACCCGTCGTCAAGGACGGCGTAAGTGTCCATGACCTTGTCTTGGTAACTCAGTGTTACGCGGACCACCTTTAAGAGCACTCGGGCGCCCCCGCTGCTGGCGGGGTCAATGTACATAACACTTGCCTTTGTGCTGCTTGAGGGTGCGGGCTTTCTTCTGTTACTGTCGTGTAGGACATCTAGGTGGGCTCCGTCACACCGACTACACCTCTTCTTTAAGCGGCACTCGGCTGCCATGTGACATCGGTAACAGCGTCGGTTGGACTTTATCCATTGACCCACTTCGTCGGCGGTCATCTTCTTGAATGTGTCACATTGTGACAACCAGTGTTCTTTCTCGCAGTACGGGCACACCATCTTCCAGTTCTCTTTCATCGAGGGGGTACTGTGGTTCTTGCTGCTCGGTACTGGTTCTGATTGGTGCATGACAGTCACCAATCTTCGACCATCGTTTGCTCTCCTAGGTCCCTCTCTGGAGCTTGGTGTGCTCCGCACGAACGTATCCAATCGCAGGCTGCTGACTTCTCTCGCCAGGAAGTCGGCTAGGTCTAGGAGGGATGGCTCGGGACCGTTAGGATCACGGTGGTCTCTTTGCCGCCTGAAGCGCTCTTGTCGGGCGGGCGGAAGCTTCTCTAAAATCCTCTCGACATTAGAGTTTGCGTATAGTTCGTGCATACCCTTTTCTCGTTGCGCCCCCAGCATCCCTACCAGGGATTGTACCTTGATAGACAGGTCGTCTAGTGAGCGATTGTCTGTTGCTGGGGGTTGGCGGTCAATATGCCTTATCTCTTGTATTACGTAGTCCCATATGCGTCCATATCTTTGGTCGAGTGCTGCTAGAGCCGCTGTGTATGGGGTAGTAGAGGTGGCATAGGCCAGCGCTATATTGTGCGCTCGGGGCACCTTGAGGTGCTTCAATAGGATAGCATACTTGTGGCGTTCATCAGCTACATCAGCCATCATTGTCTCTAAGCACATCCGTAGCTCCGTGTACTGTGCTCTGTTCTCATGGGTGAAAACGTCTGGAAACGTCGGTGTGCCAATGTATGATGCCGTAGATGGCTGGCACATCGGTGAGCGTTGGAAGAGAGGCCTCCTAGGCGAGTCTCCTCTTACGCCTCTCGGTGGGCTGGTACCGGCAGGGTACCATGGCCCGCGTATCCAGGTGCTATTCCTCGGGACTGGTCGTGCGTCAATCTCACCCGTGAATTGAGTCGGGGGTCTGTAGTGCAGAGCCGCGGGGGTAGAGCCTGGGCTGTACTGGACCTCCTGGTCCTATGGAGTACTGTGCTGCTGTCGGGCTTGACTCTCCTCCTCTCCCTCTTCTTCTTCCTCTGTCAGGTCCTCTAGATCCTGTAGTCGTCTATTTAGCCTCTCCGCGGTGTATACCGTTCCTTCCTTGTAGCTGGGTCTCACTGGGACCGGTCGGGGAAGGAGTTCGGAGGGGGGTATAGGCTCTCTCTGGTGGTCGGGCTCAGGGTCGCTTGATCGGTTAGGGGAGGGTGCCCTTGACCCGTGTCTTGACGAGGCCCTGGAACCCCGTGCGGAGGGAGGGGGTGTTGCCCTGGCGATCAGCTGCTCCATTAGCTGCGCTTGTAATCGGTCGCGCTCGGCTTCGCGCTTGGTGAGAGCGATGTCGCGCTCTGCTTCGCGCTTGGTGAGAGCGATGTCGCGCTCTGCTTCTCTTTGGGCACCGGCAGCGGCGCGCTGGGCTTCGGCGGCGGCGCGCTGGGCTTCGGCGTGGTCTCTTACCATATTCTCTTCCGTCTGAAGGCGTCTAATCTCTAGACGTATACGATCTTCATCGCTCCGTTGCTGCGCTTGGAGGCGTTCTCTTTCCATGGAAGAATGTTCGCGCTCACTAAGCGTCTGTGCTTGGAGTCGATCGCGCTCTGTTGAGGCTGCTAGGCTGGCGAGGAACGCCTGTGCCAGCATCTTGTCCGCCTCGCTGGGGGAAGACGCTGGTTGAGGTGATCCGCTCCTGGCAGTACTCGTTGGAGATGCGTTCTCCTGCGGGGAGTCCTGGAGCTCTATCTCCTGGGCGCTCTCCTCTTCTTGTACCGGGCAGAGTTCCATCTCTGGAGGGTTGTCTTTCTCCTGGAGCTCTCCGGGGACTACTTCTTCGGTCTTGGCGGGGGGTAAAGTCGTGTCAGTTCCCTCCTGGTCCCTACCGTGAGCTTGGTCAGTTACATTAGAACCCACTAGGGCCTCTGTTGGCGGGGTAGCCTGGTTGATAGGGTCGGACATAATTTTACTTTCTACTTTTTCCGCGTTTACCGTCTGTAGAAGGCTAGGTAGTATACTGGCAACGTAATCCTCTAAGTACTGAGGTGGCTGCCGTCTACGCTGCGGGCGATCTACTTTAGGAGGACCGTTTTGTGGGGTGTTCATCATAGGCCATTTCAATATTAATACCACTATATTAATATTACACTAGTTATTCTCCGGCTCGAAGGACCAATTGTAACTGAGGGGTACAATTCCCTGACTGTATTGATAAGTATGGTATCATTAAACCACTACCGCTTTATGTACTTTAATTACTGGCCATACAGTACACGATATATGAATATGATGAACACTTCCCACAATTAAATCGGTTCCAGTCAAAGGTATTAATCAAGTATTTAATGGAGCAAAAGGTACATAGGATACTTTACATTATTCTTTGAATGCACTTGTAAGGCAAAGGAGTATGCGTAGGCAAATCAATAACGAATGTCCATTCTCTGGTTACGCAGGAGGTAATTATACAACCTGAATCTTAGGGAATTATATCTATGGTACACTAGTAATAGCGGGAGATACTGGAAAGGGTTCCCACTGGTTGTAAGCCAGCAAGGGGGTAGAAGATCTGTCGGTAGTAGGACATCTGGTCAACGATGACTAGGGAGACTTCAGGTACAGAAGCCGGTGCAGTAGTCTCTTGATCCACAGACGAATACAGCTTGGTTCTCTTGTAGACTGTAGCTCTACAGTGAAGAAAGCTAGGCGGCCTCAGGCTCTCTGAGCGCCGACTCGACTTGACTCCTCTCGGGGTAAATCCAACACGTGCAGGCGTCGGCGATTATCCGCTCCATAAATCATAGGACCAAAGCAAATATATTCCAGCCGCAAAGGCTATGTAGTCGTCGGGTAGATTAATCCAGTGTACATGTCCATACGGTTCTCGCCTAGGTCTCCTCGGGTGAAAGCGCCATGCGGTCGGCCCAGCCTGGATAAGAACTCTAGCTAATACGAGAAAGCGTTGGAGATGCTGGTCACTATAGAATTATAACCGCACGATACACTATACACAAATAGACTATTAAAGACTCAATAGAAATATGTCGCACTCGACGGTATAGCGCCAAACTCTGACAATTCAGTTACTAATTCGCACGCGGTCTCGATGCTCTATTCTGAGGCCAAACAGGCCATACTTCACCGCACGTTGTATCGTGGGTGAGGCTTCACTTAGTGGGTAACATACTAAAAGGATGAAGGGTACGGAGGTAAAGGGCTAAGGGGCTTCTACATTCACCTGCGCCGTATTTATACGCACGGTGCACAAACTAGTTCCACTCTCATTTCTGTCGCCGTATCCCTGGGCAAGGCCGGGGCAAGTACAGACATGTCGTGTCGGTGACTTTGAACTTGGCTCCGGGGGCCGGTCCCTGGCGCCGGTGGACCACTGTCCAATAGGAGAATGAAATATTATGGGCTGGACTAAAGGGATATTCCGTGTATATGTACAAGGAATATACAAGGGATATCAAACGATATACAAATACTATGCAATATATATCAATAAATAAATATATATATTCGGTTTAATCTGATCCTTTGTAACACTCCGAATGCCAGGCGTCTATGATTCACTGATACAAAGTAAAATAGTGCAGTGCAATAAAATAGTTAGTAAAATAGAATAAAATAATGCAATAGTGCATTGCAATAAAATAGTTATCATCGTATTTTTTCGGGAGGCCGGTAAGGAGTGCATTACAGTAGTCGAGTTGGCTTGAGATAAAGGCATGGATCTGGTTTTCAGCGTCCTTGTGATTTATAAATGGCCGTACTTTAGCTATGTTTCTAAGGTGGAAGAATTAAGTTTTTGTCAACTTGTTGATTGTGATTTAAAGCTTAGGTCTGAGTCTCCCATAACACCAAGACTTAACTCACTCAAATACAGTTAGCAGCTGGATAGACCACAGATGGAAATTAGCTTCTGCTAAATCTGGTGCAAACATATGTTTGTTCATGTAACAATGATGATTTTTTTTTTTTTTTTTTTTTAAATAGATTCGGGGCTTTTCAGAAAACATTCAGGGCTTGAGCCCAAGTAGCCACCCCCTAGCCCCGCCCCTGGGTAGCACGCCATTCCACCTCCTTTCTGAGCAGAAGCATGCGCACGGACATGCACACGCCATGCGCCAAGTACCTGGCTACTTGTCTTTGCATAACAATAGCATAACAAAGAAAGAGACGAGAAAAACCAAAATACAATCCCTGTACCAATTGGTGGGGGTTTGCTTGAGCTGTGGAACCTCTCACTATGTGACAAATGGTCCAGACTGGAAGGATGAGACATTTCTTAAGTTGTGCTTCAGAAGGAAACTGTCCTCCTCTCGAAGATAAGGGTGTTGTACAGAGGGCTAACATTTTCAACAAAGGCAAATATTGATTAAATAGATTAAATAGCTTTGATAAAGCAGGTCTTACTGTACCCATTGGTGGGGGCTTGCTTGACTGTTTTGAAACCACTCTGTTGTGAAAGAAAAATACAAGTTACATTGTTAATTTAGTTTGTATTTACTTTTCTAGTTTAAGTTAATTAAATTCAAGAAATTGTAACTACAATGTAACTGCAATTACATTTTAAACATTGTTTGTTTTTCCACCATATCTGTTGACAATATAATTTATTTATATATTGAAGGCTACATCCTGCTAGTGCTACCTTTTTCAGCTTCTCTATTTCAAGGCAATATTTACAAAAAACTAAACTAAAACTAGTAATCTCCTATACAAACATGTGTCCTACTATTTATGCACATAATCATAATGCTGGTCAGAGCTGTTCTGTGCGCAGGCGAGGGAACATTTATGCGCATGCGTGCGTGCGCGCGCGGGAGACGGGAGTGCGCGTGCACGTGACGTCATTAAAACAGTGCAACCCCTTATGTTATGACTCAGGTAGGTGTGTTGAACCGAAATGCAGTACAGAAGAAAGGTGCGGAGACGGTAGTTGCTCTTCTCACCAAAAACAGTGTTTCCTTTTATTTTTGAAACATCAAGAGTGATACTGGTATTATACAAAAGAAAAACAAACTAAATAATAATTAAACAATAATCAAAAACACGGCAGCCGCATCCTCCAGGCCTGGAGCGACACGACTCTCCGTAGACTGCTACTCACGGTAACATTCGATGAAGAACTGACAAATGAGAGAATAAACACAAGGCCATTATAAAGAGAGTCAAACACACAGCAGGCGTCAATCAGCAATCAGGACAACCTGGAAGAATAGAGAGGGTGAAATGAGAGATCTTTTTTTGTAGCCTCTGTGAGCGAAGACGCTCTTTGATTGCAGCGAAGAAGAAAAAGACGCTCTCCGATTGGCTAACCCTAACCCTAACTCTAAGCATAACCACGTCGAAAGAGGGCCTAAGCATAACCACGTCGAAAGAGGGCCTAAGCATAACCACTTCGAAAGAATGCCTAAGCATAACCACTTCGAAATAATGCCTAAGCATAACCACTTCGAAGCAGAGAATATATGTACAAGGCGGAAGAGACCCTTCGGAGCTAAACCTAGCCAATCAGAGAGCGTCTTCGCAAAACAGAGGCTACGGAAAAAGATCACGCGGGTGAAATACTCCAGGGTGGCGCTAGGAGCTTTTACTCCTAGGAGAGAGTAAAAGACCCCAAACGTTACACCTTATGAAATCACCACTGCACCACTGACTCTATCTTAAGTACACACAGAACGTGATAGCCTGACTATAATCAGATCTTGACATACCGGTAGGCCTATTCCCATTAATATAACGATACTGTATACTGTGGGATTAAATGTATAATTCACTTTCAATGTTAATTTAGTTTATAATGTTATTCTGTTTATAAAACTAAGTGGTTCCTTATCTCATTGTGGTGTCCTTTATGTTCTGTATATGTATGATAAAGACAGACCACTTTGTGACATTATCCTAGTGGCTGTTCTGTATAGTTTAATAGGAGCCTATACTGCTCTTCTAATTTAAGGCTCAGTCACAATCACCCATGACAAGCAATAGTATAAGCATTTTATACATTTCCTGGATCCTTATGGTCCTGAGAGTGTTGTAGATTTTGTATTTTGTGTCCCTGTTGCTCCTAGATGACACAAGGCTAAAAGATAGTATATCATTTAGGCGAAAATCGTGTAAACATTTCTGTTGTTGACTGTTCAAAGAGCTCCAGTGACCTCTATATTGGTCAGAAAGATTCACATCTTAGCTTGAATGAAAGATGACATAGTCCCCTTTAAAATGATACAAAAGACAATATTGTGAAACATTGACAGATGTCCACTATGTGAGTCTAAAGCAGGATATGCACCAGCATCTGAAATGATATTTCCTGAGGGGGTGGGTATACTTCATGACTTGATCATTATGATAAAGCTACCACTCCGGAAGGGCTATCATACCAAAATATCATCTACAGACATAGATCTTTGAAAAAATTATATATTATATATGTAAGTTTCGTCACCTTGAGTGGTACCGATATCTGGTCTGGCCCATGGACTATAATTGGCTGATATCAATCCCTGTCTCCTGAGCTGAGCCATTCAGCCATTGTGTGGTGTGATGTGTGCCTGGTGCCAGTGTATGGCAGCCATTGAGCCTGCGTAGCCCAAGGTTGGGTGCTACCAGTGGTGGTGAAGCAAGCAATTTCCACCGTACACTGTGGGGAGCGCTTTGAGTGTCTAGAAAAGCGCCATATAAATGTAATGAATTATTATTATTATTATTATTATTATTATTATTATTATTATTATTATTATTATTATTATTATTATTATTATTATTATCTATGGACATCAGGGAATGTATTCACAGTGTCCGAAATATTGTGTCTGTTACTATGGTTGAGTCAATTGTAATGTACCAAAGGAGAATATAATTTTTTTTTATTTATTTTTTTTGTTTTCATCTTTGACGGTGAATAACACCATGCTAACATTTACTAGACATGAAAAATGTAGCTCATTCAGCACCTTCTTGAGATCAAGTGTACAATAAATCTAAGCAAATTAATAAAGGGCAGATGATTTACAGGGGGTTTTGTAGATACAGTACAGAATGTTGCCATCCGGACACATGCAATTTGAAATATGAATATAGAATATCAGGCCTATAAATTACCGTATTATGGTCAAGTCATACATCTATGGATCGCGCCAAATCTCCTCTTTCCAATGGCAGAGTTAAATTTGGATTTAGTACACTGGGAATACATTCCCTGAGGTCCATAGATATCAAGAACATGCAAATTGGACCTTGTAGAAGTGGAGCAATCTTCCATTTACTTGGGTATGATTTTTTTTTAAATATGGCTATGGGTTAAGAGGTTAACCTACTATACTTGTGGAGACCTTACATCAGGGGTCTCAAACTCAATTTACCTGGGGGCCGCTGGAGGTAGAGTCTGGGTGAGGCTGGGCAGCATCAAATATTCCACAAAAAATGGTTTCAAGTATTCAAAAAAAATACAAGTGATCCAATCTTCTCAATCTTTAGCAATAACATTTCAGAACATGAACAGTTCTTCAGAACATGAACGGTTCTTCAGGCTTCTCAGTGGTGTCAGTGGACTCATCCACAGCTATGGAAAGGCACTGCATTTTATCTATCACAAAGCTGTTTAATCAAATCACCAGCCAGTATTTCAGTTATTCTGGTTGCTGTGCTATCTGAGGGGGATTTGCTTTGTTTGCCTTCAAACATGGTCTCCATCACTTCAGTCATACATTATTTTATTATGTATGCATCAGAGAATGGCTTCTTGTGTTTAGCCAAAACCCATGCCATGAGTGAGGACTTGGTTGCTTTTTCTCGTTGTGACATAGATTTAACAATAATTCTGCTTGCAGCTTGATATGATGATTTCATTCCATTTTATTTGTGTGGTTCTTAGCACTGAATTTTGAGGAAAGGTTGCATCAAAATAGCTGTTTTGTTTCGTAGTAGAGTTTTAAAGTGGAAATGAAGCAGTGAGCATAAATACATATTCATAGCATCACATTAGTATTTAGATAAGCCACAGAAGAAGTCACGTTATAAAAATAAGCAGTTTCTAAGAAAAAACGATTTGTTGTGTACATTTCTGAAGCATTTAGCATTATGGGCGCGGCCATTTTGTTGCTGACGTCATACCGTGGCTTGGGTGTATACACTCTGGTTAGCTGCCTATATTGAATGGGTCGGTCAGCAAATAAAATGTTGCCTACAAAACAACGGGACCGCGGTGGTTCTGTTTGTATTGCTCCTGGCTGTTCAAACTAATTTTACCATGTGAGAGAGAGGAAAGTTGGTTAATTTCCACAAACTACCAGTGAAAAAAACAGTGTTGTTGACATGTTGGCTCGGGCTGCCTGCACCCAGACGGCGCGACCAGCCTGTTGGACAGGGAAGGAGGATCTGCAGCGAACACTTCATTGCCTCGGATTATGTTGTTGGGGTGGGATGTTTGTCCAGAAGACCACTAATCAGCTGAAGCCGGACGCGGTTCCCTCGGTCTTCGACAGACAGACCGGCGCAGGCAGTTCAGCGTCGCGGAGCATTTAGCCTGCTGGCTACCTAGCTCCACTTCAACCAGCATCGGGAGCTCCAGCAGCTTGTCGATGTGCTAATAGCCTCAGCAACCTAACGTTAGCTGGCTCCAGCAGATCGACAAGCTGCTGGAGCCAGCTAACGTTAGCTTGCCGATGCTACCAGCACATCGACAAGCTGCTGGAGCCAGCTAACGTTAGCTTGCTGATGCTACCAGCACATCGACAAGCTGCTGGAGCTCCCAACGCTGGTTGAAGTGGAGCTAGGTAGCCAGCAGGCTAAATGCTCCCGACGACATCGACAAGCTGCTGGAGCCAGCTAACGTTAGCTTGACTGGTTGCTGGCTAACTAACGTGGCTACTCGTCCCGGGAGATAACGGCGCTGCCTGGCTGGTTGTTGGCTAACTAACGTGGCTACTCGTCCCGGGAGATAACGGCGCTGCCTGGCTGGTTGCTGGCTAACTAACGCTAACCAGCCAGGCAGCGCCGTTATCTCCCGGGATGAGTAGCCACGTTGTCGTCGGGGAGCATTTAGCCTGCTGGCTACCTAGCTCCACTTCAACCAGCATCGGGAGATCCAGCAGCTTGTCGATGTGCTAATAGCCTCAGCAACCTAACGTTAGCTGGCTCCAGCAGATCGACAAGCTGCTGGAGCCAGCTACCTAGCTCCACTTCAACCAGCATCGGGAGCTCCAGCAGCTTGTCGATGTGCTAATAGCCTCAGCAAGCTAACGTTAGCTGGCTCCAGCAGCTTGTCGATCTGCTGGAGCCAGCTAACGTTAGGTTGCTGAGGCTATTAGCACATCGACAAGCTGCTGGAGCTCCCGATGCTGGTTGAAGTGGAGCTAGGTAGCCAGCAGGCTAAATGCTCCGCGACGCTGAACTGCCTGCGCCGGTCTGTCTGTCGAAGACCGAGGGAACCGCGTCCGGCTTCAGCTGATTAGTGGTCTTCTGGACAAACATCCCACCCCAACAACATAATCCGAGGCAATGAAGTGTTCGCTGCAGATCCTCCTTCCCTGTCCAACAGGCTGGTCGCGCCGTCTGGGTGCAGGCAGCCCGAGCCAACATGTCAACAACACTGTTTTTTTCACTGGTAGTTTGTGGAAATTAACCAACTTTCCTCTCTCTCACATGGTAAAATTAGTTTGAACAGCCAGGAGCAATACAAACAGAACCACCGCGGTCCCGTTGTTTTGTAGGCAACATTTTATTTGCTGACCGACCCATTCAATATAGGCAGCTAACCAGAGTGTATACACCCAAGCCACGGTATGACGTCAGCCATGACGTCAGCAACAAAATGGCGGCGCCCATGTTGAAAACAGGGATATTATATTATATTTTTCAGACAAATAAGATGGATTTCACATTTGATTATAGAACCCTGTCTTACACAAGGTACACAACAAACAAACTAGGATCACATTGCTCACTGCTTCATCTCCACTTTTAAATTGCCACTCTTCACAAGAGCTACCGTTTCTTGGCATATTAGGCTGTAAAGTTTAAATTTTACAGCACTGACAAAGTTGAACAAAGTGCTGCACAAGTCCCACAACATTTAAAAAAAAAAAAAAAAAAAAAAAACATGTTTAATTTTTTTTTATTAACTTTGATGTCAAGTAGGGGGCCGCAAAATATCATCCAGCGGGCCGCAATTACATGGACTACATTCTCACACAAACACACACACCCACCCACACCACACACACACACACACACACACACACACACACACACACACATGCATGCACACAATCACACGCACGCTGGGTCTAGTAAACAACCTTCCCCTGAGCCCCGCCCTCTCCTTGTTGCTCTCCATTCTTATTGGCTAGGTATCAAGTTGCCCATTCATATATCAGCCAGATGTATGTCAGGTGCTCCCATGGGGCCGGTTGTCATTGGCAGGCGCTGATGCCACTCGATAGGCTCATCCATCAGCCTGCCTAATCGCTCCCCTTTTATCATTCAATAAAAGAGCTGTCTCTTCTCTCCTCTCCACTCCTCTCCACTCCACTCCCCTCCCCTCCCCTCCCCTCCCCTCCTCTCCTCTCCTCTCCACTCCTCTCCATGTCCTATTCTATCAGCATCTGTCCATCAATCTCTCTCTTTCTATCTCTATCTCCCTTCTCCCTCTCTCTCTCTCTCTATCTCTTTCTCTCTATCTCTCTCTATTTATCTTCTTCCACCCTATCTCTCTTCTCTCTCAGACACACACAAACATAGAGAGAGAGAGAAATTACCATTTTCGAACAGCATTCTCCCTATGAATAGCCCACTTTATTTTGAACACAGAATTAAGTAGGCGATAACATACTGGCCTTTAAAGCGATCTTTGGAAGTTAGTTTTGCATACACAACACAACTTTGGAAATCAGTAAAAAGGCTGCTGCTTGAGCAGGGGGTATGGGAGGATAAAGACTCAGTCTGTCTCGTTCCCTTCAGCCTGTGTTTTAGGAAGGACAGAAGGAGGGAGGGAGGGAGGGAGGGAGGGAGGGAGGGGAGGGAGGGAGGCAGATACAAAATAAATGCTCGGCATGCCTGAGACTGCCCCCTGATGTCACCAGCCCAGAGAGAGAGAGAGAGAGAGAGAGAGAGAGAGAGAGAGAGAGAGAGAGAGAGAGAGAGAGAGAGAGAGAGAGAGAGGAGAGAGATGAGAGAGAGAGAGAGAGAGAGAGAGAGAGAGAGAGAGAGAGATGAGGAGAGAGAGAGAGAGAGAGAGAGAGAGAGAGAGAGAGAGAGAGAGAGAGAGAGAGGAGAGAGAGAGAGAGATGAGAGAGAGAGAGAGAGAGAGAGAGAGAAAGGGAAGTGGGAGGAGACCAGAGGGAGGCAGAGATACAGCCAGAGGGCTAGAGCGAGGAGAGCCCAGCGTCACAGACTGACAGAGAGAGGAAGGGAGCGATAGAGAGAGAGAGAACGAGAGAGAGAGAGAGAGAGAGAGCAGCTACGGAGGAGAGAGGCTCGTCTTGTGCTTCTGTCTGTCCCTGCAGTGGAGTTTATAGGTCTTTCAGAGACGCCGCGTCTGCCACTGTGCTTCACACACACACACACACACACACACACACACACACACACACACACACACACACACACACACACACACACACACACACACACACACACACACACACACACACACACACACACACACACACACACACACACTCACGAAGAACACACACACGCGCACGATTCCGACGGCACAACTGATGGGTAAGAGCTCTTATTGTTGTACAGAGTGAAAGGTTCTGTGTGTGAACTGAGTGTGTGTGTGTGTGTGTGTGCGTGTGCGGTGTGTGTGTGTGTGTGTGTTTGAAATTCTCATTCTTTTCCATCTGGCTTTTTGTTAATTTAGTTTGTGGTATGTGTGTGTTTATTTGTGTATTTTTATTTGGTGTGTGTGTGTGTGTGTGTGTGTGTGTGTGTGTGTGTGTGTGTGTGTGTGTGTATGTGTGTGTGTGTGTGTGTCTGCGCGCGTGCGTGTTTGTTTGTTTGTTTGTATGTACTGTGTGTGTGTGTGTGTGTGTGTGTGTGTGTGTGTGTGTGTGTGTGTGTGTGTGTGTGTGTGTGTGTGTGTGTGTGTGTGTGTGTGTGTGTGTGCTACAGAGGCTGGGTGGTGACAGTGTGTATTGAATGGTAGTGATGTATGCTGTCCCACGCTCCTTGGCTCTACAGTCCTGCTCTCTCCACCAGCTGAATGGAGCACATTGCACTGGCCATAATGTGTGTGTGTGTGTGTGTGCGTGCGCGTGTGTGCGTACGTGCGTGTGTGTGTGTTTGTTTGTTGTATGTACTGTATGTGTGTGTGTGTATGTGTGTGTGTGTGTGTGTGTGTCTGTGTGTGTGTGTGTGTGTGTGTGTGTGTGTATGTGTGTGTGTGTCTGTGTGTCTGTGTGTGTGTGTGTCTGTGTGTGTGTGTGTGTGTGTCTATGTATGCACAAGCTAAGATATGTGTTTGTCCATTTGTTTCATGTGTGTTGTATTGTATACATGTGTGCACCAAGTACTATGTTTGTATGCTAATGTTGTTTGTGGTATGTGTGTGCTTATTGTGTGTGTGTGTGTGTGTGTGTGTGTGTGTGTGTGTGTGTGTGTGTGTGTGTGTGTGTGTGTGTGTGTGTGTGTGTGTGTGTGTGTGTGTGTGTGTGTGTGTGTGTGTGTGTGTGTGTGTGTGTGCCCCCTCAAGGTAAAGGAGCTACTTTAGTATTAGGGGTTATGGTTAAGGTTAGAGGTTAGAGAGAGACAAATGGGAGGAAAGATGAGTAAATGAAGGATGACTCGACTTGGTAATACATGTACATTATTATTATTATATTATTACATGATGCCAGGATTCAGTTTGACAAGTGTATTTTAATGGCCTGTGGTCGACTGGACTGTATGTCCACGTTGGCAGTCTTGTTTGTTTGTTTGTTTGTTTGCTTGTTTGTTTGTTATGGAGCATTTAGGCTCTAGCTTTTCCAAATCTCAGTTAGAGACCCCAAATCTGTCTGGACACAACAGGCATCCAAGCATGAGACAGAGAGGAGGGGGGGTGGGGTGGAGAGGGGGATAGAGAGAGGAGGGGAGGGGTGGAGAGGGGGAGAGAGAGATGAGG
>NW_028170982.1:0-1000 GCF_963971535.1 Notolepis coatsorum | reverse complement strand
ATATAGTAAAGACAATGGTAGTTTATTCATCTAACTAAAAATAAATGAATTCCGGAGACGTTCCCAGAAGAGTGCTTTGTTGGCAGCAGCGGGGTGATGGGGCAGGGGCTCACGCCCACCTAGGCACCCCGTCTGCGAACGTGCCCTCTGTGGGTATAACCACTACTCAAGTTGAGGGGGGATGAGGGGGGATGGCATCCGCCCTGAAATAAAAATGGTCAATATCATCCCCCTTCTAAAACGGCCATCCCCCCTTCCCATCCCTTATGTAATTTTATCAATGAACATGCTATTTCAACATTCAGTTTTGTGCATATGAATTGTCCCCCCCAATAATATGTGCCATCAAGAGTAGTGTATCCACTCCCGCTCTGTAATCCTAGTTTCTAAAATACTCCTAAAAGCTTTATTTGCATATTAAAATCATTAACATGTTCTATTGGGGGATGATGCCCCTGGACCCCCCTACTCTGCGCCCCCCCCCCCAAACTTGTCATGAGATCTGCAGCCCTGACCATCCCCCCTGTTTTGTTTTCACAACTCGAGTACTGGGTATAACTCACTTATAATGTGGATCCATTTGTGTTATTTGGAATAGAGCACACTGCTCCACAGACAAGCAGTGGGACTACGGTCGGGCAGTGGGTTTCAAATTGAATCCCCCCCTTAATAACAGACACAAAGACGCCTCTGTTGACAAGCAAACCTGCTGCAGGCAGATAGAAAGTAGAGGTTTTGTTTACCAAAAGAAGTCACTCCCATTTCCGAGAATGTTTAGCGCAAAATAACCCCAGAAATAATCCTGCATTTCCCCCCCAAGGGGATCGATAAAATAATAACTTTATGCGTCGCACACCTACGCGGCCGTCCCGGGTTCGCTTCCCGCTCCCGGTGACATTTGTCGCATGTCTTCCCCGCCTCTTCTCCCGTTCATCCTCTCCTCATCTGTCGGTCATGTCTGACCATGAAAAGCAATAAATGCTAAAAAAGAAATCTTAAA
>NW_028170983.1:0-3000 GCF_963971535.1 Notolepis coatsorum | reverse complement strand
TGTATTGAGCTGTACTGTACTGTACCCATTCTGCAATCTGTTAATAAAATGTTCAATCAATCAATCAATCAATGAGTATTGATGGTCATATCTGTCAAACACTATAACAACGCAGTTGATGCCTTCCTTTCCCATTAACGTTGCGATCCTTTTCCAGACACAGTCACCCAGATCATTGTATGTCTGAAAGGGCCACAGAGAATCTCTTCAGAGAACACAGTCATCTTGGCAGGTGGCTTTGAAAATGGTGAGGAGGTTAAGACGATTAGCAAGTCAGGCGTTGACTGCTTGTCAGATCTTTATAGTGACCAGGAGGAGGCTGACACAAGATTGGTGTTACATGCAATACACCTTGCACAGTCACATTCTCGTCTCATTGTCAAATGTGATGATACAGATGTACTGGTTTTGCTTGTGTACTATTCAAGCAAAGGGATGTTTGGATCCTCAACAGTGTTCATGCACTCTGGACATGGCCCAAAGGAAAGATCCATCGATCAATGATGCCAGCAAATGCCAATGTCTTTCAGTGGGCTTGACTTGCACTGAGTTTTGCTCTTGCTCTTTCCCTGACTGCCCAAATATGATCCATTTAGTCACTGATGATAATGTGGATGAGTGACAGTGATGTGTTGCTAGAATCAAGAATCAAGAGGTTTATTTGTCACATACATACCAGGGCATACAGTGAAATGCGGGTGGTCATGCAATAATTTGCAATAATACAATAATAAAATAGACGTCGAAAAAAAACAGGTAAGACATAAGATGTGCATGATAAAAATAGACATGCTAAATTCCTGAGAAGGCACTGGTTCCTATGTACACTACTATACAATATACAATTTTAACTCGTACATTTTAACTCGTCATTATGTTTTACTTACTATAACTATACTATACAATAACCACATCTGTTAAATGGTAAATGGCTGCTTTTTTATATAGCGCTTTTATCCAAAGCGCTTTACAATTTGTTACTCACATTTTACCCATTCACTCACACATTCACACACCGACGGCGGAGGCAACCATGCAAGGTGCCAACCTGCTCATCAGGAGCAATTAGGGGTTAAGTGTCTTGCTCAAGGACACATCGACACGCTGCCCGGGAGGAGTGGGAATCGAACCGGGAACCTCTGGATTGCCAGACGACTGCTCTACCTCCCATCTGTTCTTTCCTTAAAGTGACTTTTATATTCTTCATCCCTTTAAAGTGACTTTTCCATTTTGTTTAAAGTGATTATTTAAAGCGGTTGCAGCATGTGTGTGTGTGTGCTCATTTGTACTTGTGAGTGGAGAGTTCAGTGTTCAGTGTTCTTATGGCCTGGGGGAAGAAGCTGAGCCGGAGTCTCTCTGTGCTCGTAGCGTGTGTACGTAGTCGTTTGCCTGACTGCAGCAGCTTGAACAGGCTGTTGTTGGGGTGGTGGGGGTCTTTCATTATTCTGCAGGCTCTGGATTTGCACCTCTTGTTATATAAGTCCTGCAGGGGTGGTAGTGCAATACCCGTAGTACGCTCTGCTGAGCGCACCAATCTCTGGAGGGCCTTCCTGTCCTGTGCCGTGCTGTTTCCAAACCAGGCAGTGATGTTTCCAGTCAGAATGCTCTACAGCCCCGGAGTAGAAGGAGTGGAGTATCTTCCCCAATACTCTGAACTTCCTTAACTGTCGCTGTTTCGCCTTTTTCATCACAGAATCTATGTGTGTTGACCATGTCAGGTCCTCTGTGATGTGGACTCCCAGGTACATGAAACTGCTCACCCTGTCCACGATAGCCCCATTTATCCACAGTGTGTCACCTGCTGTATTCTCCTAAAATCCATGATCAGCTCTTTGGTTTTACCAATGTTCAGGAGTAGGCTGTTATCCCGGCACCAGCGTGCCAGTTCATCAACCTCCTCCCGATAGGCCTTCTCGTCATTGTTAGAGATCAGCCCCACCACCATGTGTCGTCCGCAAACTTCACTATGGAGTTGGAGCTGAACCTGGCCACACAGTCATGTGTGTACAGTGAATACAGCAGGGGGCTCAGCATGCAGTAGATTGAAATAAAGGTGTTCTATTTAAATTTCAACCTGATTCAATTGGATCTTTGTTTCCATATGAAGTATCATAAAATGTATCATATGAAATATATAATTTATTAAATGTATCATAAATATATTAACATTATAGACCAGAACATTACCTCAAGTGACTTTACTTTGCAATAACATTGAATTTTTCAACATGCTTCTCACCACTGATAATGGGCTTTGGACTGAAGACTTCATTATGTCAATGTTTCATTTTCTTTCATTTAGGACACCTCATACATTTACGGATGTAACTCCCTGACCATGCATGCTATATTTACACATGTGGTATTGCTGGATTAAAAAAAAAGCCCTCATCTGTGTTTCTATGACAATCCATGGCAGAGCTACTACAAAGTAAATGAGAACATTCTGCATACCGGTAGATATTCATTTTTTACATTTCCGCTTATTTTAAGTATGTGTACATAGGTATATATTTCCTACATGTATAAAGATATTCACATCCAGATTTTTCTATTAGGTTAAGCAACTGTCTGACTGCTAGCATGTCAAGTTTGAAAGCTCTTGGAGCTTGTATTATTAATCTACATGAGTTTATATGTCTCAACTCCCATACGGCCAGGCTATATTTTGGTTGTTTTTTCCTTTGGGGGTGTATAACAATATCTATCAATTTAACAATTTTTGCAGTAAAATATTTGTATACAAGAATCCATTTCATATATGGGAGACCTTAGAGATGAGGAAAAACATTGTTATGTTTTGTTCTACCTCCGGTAGGGGTATCTCAACATTTTGGGGGCATTGTCACTAGGCTATAAGTAGCCAAGCACATAGAGTCATAGACTGTTCCATAGCATACGCCTTCAGTTGATCATGACAAATAGTATTCCCATGGGCCTGGTGTTGAGATTTTACGATGCCAGCTTGTGAGAATTCGTTGTAGCCAGCCAGCTAGCTTT
>NW_028170984.1:0-15000 GCF_963971535.1 Notolepis coatsorum | reverse complement strand
TTCCGCTGAGAGGCGCGCCGCGCACCCCCCCCCCCCCCCGACGACGGGGCTCACCCAAAGATGATGCTATGGATCGCACACTGGGGCCGAGCCCCCCCGACCCACCCTAATGGAGGGCACCCCCCCTATTGGTGGCTTCACGGGAGGGCGACGGACCCGACCGTGCGAAGAGGCACTCAAGCAACTCAACGCACAGGGTGAGCAGACCGTGGCTTGACCCCACGACTACACACACGCACAACCCGCATGCCACCCGGGAACGAACGGAGGGAAACAACCTCGTTACTGCCCCCAGAATCACGGGGTCAAGGGCAAACCCAACCCCGTGGCAAGGCCGTAGCAGCGGAGCGCGAAGGAAGACCCAGACCCACCAAGAGGACTGGACTCCCTGGAATGGGGGCCCGGAGAAGTCCATGATGCCAGCATCAAGACCCCACCAGGTGGGCACATAGTGCCGCGCCCCCCACATCGCCAGCGTATTCGGACAAAAGCCCCTCAGCCGAGCGGGCCCTGTCCCCCCAATAGTACACCGCCTGGCACACTGACCCTGCAACAGGCAGTCAGCATGGCCGTAATCACACAAAAAAGGTTAACCAACGGAAGCAGGCAGCGCACCGGGGAAAAACCAGGCAACAGGCTATTAACCCTAGCCTGGAGACTGCGGACGAGACAGGCGCCAGAGGGGACAGCTGAACACAGCCGCCCCGGCGGAAGGAGCGGAAGCTGGCGGCGTTGCATGACCAAGCCTCCATTCAAAAACCCCCACCCAGAGGGGTTGAGGCAGAGAAGGCTGACACGATTGGCAGACGTCATGAACGTGCAGGGGCACCCTCAACCGGTGAACCCGAGAGTTGACACTGCTCCAACACACCAGGGAATCAACCACCTTGGCGTTACCCAATGCGGTGGTTGTTCCTATAACCCCTCAAGAAAAAACTCCAAAACACACCTGCGGGTATACACCGGCTATACCGCAGTACAAGTGTTTCAGTTTTCAAAAAAGGGTTAACCCAGGCCTACGGGTCGACGAAACATTACCTCGGACCGGGCCTGGCGATACGGGAAGCACAGGGTCACCAGAGGAGGTCAAAGACCACCCCAACAGGCCCCTCTTCGCCATGCGTGAGAGAGGAGCGAAAAAGAATGGAGAACCAGCCCCTAAGCACACCGTTCTTGGTATTCCCAGGCGGTCTCCCAACCAAGTACTAACCAGGACCAACCTGTGTAGCGGCCGAGATCCGACGAGATCGAGCGTGTACAGGTTGGCATGGCCGTAAGCCATTACGACAGTGCTGAGTAAAAACGTACCCAACCAGGGTCTCCATAGCGCTTAACCCTGTGACACCCGGACCGACCTGGCATTTTTCCCCCTGAAAAAAGCCCAAGTCCCTCAGGGTACCAGAACAGCAGATCTGCATCCCCGGCGGACAACGGGTTCAACTGATCCGGACCAGCGTGACCAGAACCAGTCCCGTGCCCTAACCACGCCGACATGCCTACTCCAGGAGAAAGGGCAGATATGCGTGTCGATCTTAACATGAAAAGAAGGCGCCACCCAGACGTTCGGGCGAACCGCGCCTGGTGGCCCACCCCAAGGGCGTGAGACCCCTCTACATATGTTCAGATCCATTCCGTCATCATCCCCCAGACATGAACGAGAATCCGTCGATAACCAACCCAGGTCGTGGGATGTGGTCGTCGGAAGAGGAAAAACCCCCATCTCAGTCGCTTCATAAAAACGCCGTTTTAACCACAAGCAACCAAGGCGTGCCAGTCAGTCGCCTGTTTACAGCGAGCTAGCACTATACGTGCGTCGGGACACACCCCCATCAATGAACAGGCTATTTAGACCTGTCATTGAATCCCCAAGGCGCCCAGGGGAACGACAAGAGGGGTGTGACACTTCCTAACTCCAACACTTTTTGAATAGAAAAGAAGGAAGCATCAACAGTATGTATCCCAGTCTACACAGCCGGGGGTAAACATTTTTCACATTTTTACATCCCACCACCCTCCCATAGGAAGGAGACGGGGATCCCCAGAGAGACTTCCCACGCGAGCTGTACAGATTGAAAAGAATATATTGCACCTTGAGCCATGTAAAAAATTGGTCTTAGGGCTCTCCGGGGAAGAGGCACTGAACCCATACACACTCAATAATCGAATTGAATCGAATACATATACAATAGAATAGGACACCTTCTAGAGGGTCCACTCACTTTGACAATCTGAGGAGGAAGGCTCTGTACTCTGATGGAGGCTCCCTCACATGGAAGAAGGAGTCCGAACTCACAGAAGGCCCGAATAGGCGCTTGGTGAGGAGGAGCCCTGACCACCCCCCTGAAACAGATCCATCACATGGACCTGAACAGCACACGGAAGTCCTACCAACAGAGACGCGCACGGTGACGTACTCTATGGCGGGGGAATTTCTGCGGTGCACACGCCCAATATACCAGGCCGTGGGACCAGGAAACTCCCCCCCCCCCCCCATAACGTGCCGAACCGCAACGTGACGGGAACCTTGAAGGACAGGGGGTGTACCCCTGACCGACAGAAACAAGGGGGAGAGGAAAGGTTACCAGTTCACCCCTTTACGACCCCACACCCATGATACGATGTAATGACAAAAAGAGAATATGACACAGTCATAGTCAGCTCTATGAAGCGTTTGACAGCTCCACACAGCGCATGAGCTAACCTGCTATCTGATTTTTACTAAGGAAAAAACACAGAATAGAGAGGGCTCTAAGAGCCCCGGTCCAACACACACATGTGCTTCTGTGGCCAGTCCAACCCAGTTGTAGGTCACATGACACACACAACCCATCATCACCTACAAAAAATGCCAAAAACACTGAGATAATATATAATATAATGAGAGAATACATAATTCTCGATTAGTATCGGCCACAGGCCTTGCTAAGCACACACGACAGCGACCAAACAATCTTTTCTTTTAGGAAAATAAAGTTTCTCCAGAAGTTTTAGCACAACCTCAGCAATCAAGCTAAGGGTTACATCGCATCCCTACCACACAAAAGACACAACGTAGTGCAACATGTCTGATAGGAGGATGAAAAAGTCCCCAGGGAACCGGGGGGAAACACAATCCTCTTATTTTACCCTTAATACGGCCAGTTAAAACAGGAAAACCTGTTAATATGTGAACACTGTTCATTGTCATCACAGGCTGAGAAAAGAACATTCTTTTACTCACTTGTCACTAAGCATAGCTTCATAGGTTAGTTACCTTAGTTGTGAGTACACGGTACATAACAACACACATGATGTTTCTCACACAACAACCAGATCATTTTCACATCTGTAACAACCCGATTTGCACGGAGAAGCTAACTGCCAGTGACAAAGACAGTTCACACATAACTCGCGTCATATCCTAAATGCATTGCAGCAACACACGTTTTGGGAAAACATCGTCATTCACAAAACATTTAGAAAAGTAAAACCAGAAGACGTGTTATAAGGTCTGGTCAAACCTTGTCCTACCCGGAACGTAGAACAGCGAAGTGCAGTCACAAGACACCGTAGAACACAGCCGTCCTGTGTTGTTCGATCCGGGCAGCGTCGCCGCTCCAACCAGTCGCTACAGTCCTCTTTGTTGACGCAATCCCCGTCCAGGCTCAGGGCAGGGTCGACGAACATCCCCTGTCAAGGATGACGTCGTAGTCAAGAGTGTAAAACATGTTACAATCAAAGCACGTACAACAGAGTAGCATTAAGCTAACGGCCGCTCCAACCGTCGGTCGCTATTACCCCTGCTCGCGAGACGCCGAGCGAACGGCGCACGCGACCAGAGGGGAGCTCACGGCGGCGCGCGAGTAGCAGAAGCTACCTCGCGCTGGCCTTGTCCGATAGCAGCAAGCTAACGTTTCCTAGTGATCACAACAGCTAGCGCCGCAGCTAACAGCTGACTGGCTAACAGTAGGCCCACCTCTGTAGGCCACGCAGTGAACCCAGCAGGCTAACGCCGCAGCTAACAGCTGACTGGCTAACCGTAAGCTAAGCAGCTATCACCTGAACTTTGTACACAATGACATAACACTCACCCAGACAGGCCGCCGTTCTGAAACTCTCCTCACTTTTTAAGCGAAAAGAGAAACAAGATGTCACACAGCTTTACAACAGTGATTTTACCAACACCCGACGGAATCAGCACAATACCAAACTGGCTTGTGTAGCTGACTTGAACATGGATCTGCCGCTATCGCACATCCATGCACATATCTCCTCGTGAAGGAATACTCTCATTCGGATATGAAAGAAGGGGCTTAACACGGGACAGAGAGATATCCACTCGTCCAGAACACACAGGGATCACCAGTGTTAATGGTCGCGGCCCACTAGTTAAAACTACAATGGTCTTCAGACCAAGGTCTTCTGTCGCCTAGGTGGCTGAACAAAGGACCCTAGCCTGGGGCCGGTTTCCATAAACATTGTCAAGTAGCCCCCATAGCACTAACAGACAAGTGAAGCCCGCCAGCAACAGTACTCACCCAACCTGAAAACCCACCACTTCTCACAACAGCGGCGCGTCCGACAGTTCAGCTGTGGCCTGACAGGTTTCACCCCAACAAACACAGCAAGGAACTGCAGTTGAGAAGCATGCAGCGGCGTGCTCCCAATACGAAAACCGGTGGAGGGTTTTTAGAATGATCACCATCTTCCAGACACTTCAGTGATGAAGACAACATTGCCGTATTTTCTCGAAAATAGTGAGAGAGAAAATAAAGATATGATGTCAACGTATCTCCTTGTTCTTCCTTTCCTTGTAAACAATATTTTTCTCCACGTCAAGTGGGCATATGAGCAACACGTTGCTTGTGATGAAATTTGAGAAGGAGATGAGTGTGTGGCACCACCCCTGCTTATATAGGTAAGCGGATGGGGGTGTGGCCAGATGAATGCTGGCATTTAAAGGTACATTTGTGAAATTATTCAGTGTATATATGCTGAAGCGAGATATATGCAATGAACGCTGAGCGTGAGCTAGTGTGGAACAGAACTTGATGAGAACATAGTGATAACTCAATGAGAGCATAGTGATAACTCAATGAGAACATAGTGATAACTTGATGAGAGCATAGTGATAACTTGATGAGAACATAGTGATAACTCAATGAGAACATAGTGATAACTCAATGAGAACATAGTGATAACTCAATGAGAACATAGTGATAACTCAATGAGAACATAGTGATAACTCAATGAGAACATAGTGATAACTCAATGAGAACGTAGTGATAACTCAATGAGAACATAGTGATAACTCAATGAGAACATAGTGATAACTCAATGAGAACATAGTGATAACTCAATGAGAACATAGTGATAACTCAATGAGAACATAGTGATAACTTGATGAGAGCATAGTGATAACTCGATGAGAACATAGTGATAACTCAATGAGAACATAGTGATAACTTGATGAGAACATAGTGATAACTTGATGAGAGCATAGTGATAACTTGATGAGAGCATAGTGATAACTTGATGAGAACATAGTGATAACTTGATGAGAACATAGTTGTTACAAAGGGTCAGATTAAACCGAATATATATATTTATTGCTTGAGACCCCTTGTATAATATTTGTATATCGTTTGATATCCCTTGTATATTCTTTGTATATATACACGGAATATCCCTTTACCTAGGTACAACCAGACCATAATATTCGTTCTCCTATTGGACAGCGACCCCTAGGCGCCAACGGCCATACCCCCAATGGCAAGTTCAAAGACAACGCCAAGGCATGTCTCAACATGTCCAGGTTTGCGCAGTAATACGAGACAGAACTGAGGTTGGCACTAGATTATTCACCTTACGTATAAATACGGCGCAGGTGGAAACAGCAGCAGTTCATTCAGTTCACAGTTCGTTCATTACCAGTAAAGCCTTCACCACGAGTCAACGACCAAGTGAAGTGAGCAACTTTGCGTCTAAATAGAGCACTTATAACATGTGCGAATAGGATAGTAAAAGTGTCATAGTTTAGTGGAGTAACGTCAAGTTCGACCTAGTTAAATGTTTTTCTGGCTGGATTATATTGCTTTGGTACCGTGGCTGCTGGAGCAGAGAACCGTCTACCCCACTGCTGTGTGGGATCTACCCTGTGAGGAGCACCATCGAGCCCGCCTCTAGGACCACAGAGGCTGGCTAGCTTTCATCCATGCTGTCGTGCATACTGGATTATAGCTGCTGCTTTGTCTGCCGATCAAGGGATTACAGTACCGACTCCCGTAGCTGGAGCTTATTTATTCCTCGTTGACCCAGACTTTGCTCCCGAACATTCCTCTACCCTGCCGGCTTACAACCGGAGGGAACCCCCCAGTGTCTCCAGCTGACTACGAGTGTGCCTTATGTAATTGCTATGCTACAGGTGGCGTCAGTTATACCCATCTTACTATTCTCATGGACTTACGCTCTTGACCTACTTTAAGTGTTCTTCGCCTTACAAGCGCATGTATAATTCTCAATCTGTAACCTACCGTTGCTGCTCTAATAATAATAAATCCCTCTAACTAGAACTTTCTTTGTCATTGCCGTATTCTTGTGTGGGTGTTCACCAGATATATCATGTACTGTATGGCCAGTAATTAAAGTACATAACTAAGTAGTGGTTTAATAATACCATACTCTCAATACAGTCAGGGAATTGTACCCCTCAGTTACAATTGGTCCTTCGAGCCGGAGGGTATCAGTGTAATATCTAATATAATATTGATATTAACCATGGCCAGCGGTGAACACTCCCCAAGCGGCTCTCCCGAGCTAGAACGCCCGCAGCGCAGACGTCAGCCACCTCCCTATCTAGAGGCATACGCTGTCAGTCTAATACCTAGCTTTATACAGACGTTAAATGCGGATAAAGCGGATAGTCAAAGCATGTCAAAACCTACCGACCAGGCGACCCTGCCAGTAGAGAACCCAGTGGGTTCTAACGTAACTGACCAAGCTCACGGGGGGGACCAGGGGGGACATGACATGACTATACCCCCAGACAACGTCAACGGAATAGTCCCCGGAGAGGTCCAGGATAAAGAAAGCGCTCCGGGGACAGAACCCGACACACAACCAAGAGAAGAGAAGCGCGCCCAGGAGATGGATCTCGAGGCGCGCCCAGAGAACAGATCTCCAACGAGCACTGTCAGAAGCCGATCACCTCCGTCAGTGTCATCCCCCAGCGAGGCGGACCAGATGCTGGCGCAGGCATTCATCGCCACCCTGGCAGCCTCCACCGAACGCGATCGACTTCAGGGTGAACGCGATCGACTTCAAGCACAAACGCTTAGTGAGCATGAACACTCTACCATGGAAAGAGAGCGCCTCCAGGCTCAACAGACGAGCGAGCGCGAACACGCTGCAACCGAGCGAGAGCGCTTCCAGGCGCAACAAAGGAGTGAAGACGACCGCATAAGACTGGAGACCAGACGCCTTCAGACGGAAGAGAACATTGAAAGAGGCCACGCCGATGCACAGCGCGCCGCCGCCAATGCACAGCGCGACGCCGCCCATGCCAGCGCCAATGCACAGCGCGACGCCGCCAATGCACAGCGCGACACCGCCCATGCCAGCGCCAATGCACAGCGCGACGCCGCCAATGCCCACCGCGAAGCAGAGCGCGACGCCGCCCATGCCCAGCGTGAAGCAGAGCGCGACCGGCTGCAGGCGCAGATGATACAACAATTGATTGCCATGGCGACACCCCCTCTCTCCGCACGGAGCTCCCGGAGATCATCACGACAAGGGTCTAGGGCACATTCCCCTACCCGACGAAGCGACCCGGGACCCGGCCAACAAGAGGATCCTGTCTACGTCTCCGACCCCCCTCCCCGACCGGTCCATACGAGACCCAGCCACCGGGAAGAACCGGCCTACGTCGCCGAGAGACTGACTAGAAAACTCCAGGACCTAGAAGAGGAAGAGGAAGAGGAGGCCCAGTACAGCCCCGACCAGCAGCAACGTACTCTGGACCAGGAGGCCCAGTACAGCCCCGACGTCAGCCCCGAGTCGCTGCACTACAAACCCCCGACCCAACTCACGGGTGAGTTTGACGTACAGTCAGCACCGAGGAACAGCACCTGGGTACCCGGCCCCTGGTACCCACCAAGTACCAACCCACGACAACACGTACGGGGAGACTCGCCCAGGAGGTCTCTTCCCCTATGCTCACCAATGTGCCAGCCATCCATGGCATCGTACCTTGGCACACCGACGTTCCCAGACTTTACGCGCGAGGACAGAGCACAGTACACGGAATTACGGATGTGCTTGGAGACTATGATGTCCGACGTCCCTGATGAGTCGTACAAATATGCCATCCTCCTCAAGCATCTCAAGGTGCCCAGAGCGCATAATATAGCGCTGGCATATTCCAACTCAAGCACCCCATACTCCGCGGCTCTAGTGGCCCTCGATCAGCGTTATGGACGCATATGGGACTACGTGATACAAGAAATAAGAGATATCGACCGCCTCCCCCCAGCCAAAGCCAATAGAGCATTGGATGACCTCTCTATCAAGGTACAGTCCCTGGTAGGGATGCTGGGGTCCCAAAAGGAGAAAGGGATATATGAACTATCTGCTAACTCTAATGTGGAACGAATACTAGAGAAGCTCCCTCCAGCCCGCCAAGAGCGCTTTCGGCAGCAGAGAGACCACCGCGACCCCAACGGCCCAGAAGCATCCCTCCTAGACCTAGCTGATTTCCTCGCCAGGGAGGTCAGCAGCCTACGACTGGACACGTTTGCGTGGAGTGGACCAAGCCCAAGGGATGGACCTCGGAGATCTGATGATAACCGCCGGTCAGTAACTGTTATGCACCAGGCCGAGTCAGTGCCGCAGCACGAGAATCACAGCAACCCCCCGACCAAGGGGGAGTGGAAGATTGAATGCCAGTACTGTGAAAAGGACCATCGGCTGTATCAATGTGACATTTTCAAGAAGCTGACCACGGACGAGGTGAGTCAGTGGATCAAAGACCACCGCCGCTGCTTCCGCTGCGCGCGCAGCCATATGGCAGCTGAGTGCCATTTAAAGAAGAAATGCAGCAAGTGCGACGGCGCCCACCTGGAGGTCCTGCACGACATCAACAAGCGTCCGCCAGGGGGCCGGAGTGTGCCCGTCACGGTAATGTACCAGGCCGAGGCGGTGTCACCACAGACCAGGCCTGAAACCACCCCCTGGTGTCCCGACGGTCGCAGCAGACCGACAGTGCCACCCGTACTACCCCGAGTCGGCGCCACCACCGCCGAGTCACAACTCCCCCGCCAAAGAGGAAGGGGAGATCGTCTGTACCTACTGCGACGGCGGACACTGGCTGGCACAGTGCGACGAATATAAGACACTGAACCCCGTCCAAGTTGATCAGTGGCGTGAGGCGGCCCAGGCGGGCGCCGCTTACCGCGCATCACTGTGCGGGGCCCACCAGCGAAGATTAACCAAACAAGGCAACCGGCCAACAGGAGTGCTCCACATAGACCCCAAGCATAGCGGGACCCCCCGAGTGCTCATCAAAGTGGTCAGAGTGCTCCTGAGCTACAAGGACAAGGTCCTGGACACTTACGCCGTCCTAGACGATGGGTCTGAAAAGACTCTCCTCCTCGCATCCGCCGCAGCCCGGCTGGGTCTGCGGGGTGCCAAAGGAACAATGACAATCCGTACCATAAGAAGAGACCAGAAGACCATAAAGGGTGAAAATGTCTCCTTCAAGATAGCAGCGGTGGACCAGCCCGAGAAGCAGTATAGCATCACCAACGTCTTCACCAGTCACGACATAGGCCTGTCACAGTACACCTACCCCATCCCACAGCTGATGGCGAAGTACGTGCACCTACGTCAACTACCTATACCGCTCATCGACGGCGCCACACCGACCCTGCTCATAGGCTCCGACCACGCAGACCTCATTCTCCCAATTGAGGCGGCCCACATCGGACCCAAAGGATGCCCAGTCGCGGTTCAGACCCGACTGGGGTGGACGCTCCAGGGCCCCCTCTACGGACTTGACAGTCAACCCACGTCTACACGCTGCCTGCACACAAAGGTGAGCGACACAGGCCACTCTCTCGTACAGCCCGTTGAGAGGCTATTGACATTAGACGAGAGGCCTGTGAGAGAACCGTGGGCCCAAGAAGAGGGAGTTCCGAACTCCACCCCCCTCAGCTGCGCTCCAAGCGACGTAGCTGACCTCGAGCCCAGCACCCCAAACGACTTCTTGATGGGGCGGCCGGAACCGGCCCCTCCTCAGATGGGGTACAGACCAAACAAGAGGAACAGACGGAGGATGTGGAGGCACAGCCAAGCACAGATCAACCAGTCTCGGGCCCGCTTCCTCCTAAGCCCCCTACCATCCCTTCCAGCCCGTCAGAAGCGGGTCAAGGACGGGGACAACTTAAAAGTGGACACGGTCGTTATGATCATAGACCAGTCACTACCCCGAGCTGCGTGGCCGGCCGGCCGCGTAAGCAAAGTGATCACTGGTGCCGACGGAAAGGTCAGAGCGGCAGAAGTTCTTGTCCAGGGACGGACATACACCCGACCCGTGGCGAGGCTGATAGAGTTGCCAAGGCTCCCTGACTCCCTTGATGACGATCATGACCCACTGACTTTGTAGATTGCCCTACTCCCCACAACAGACATTGAGTAGTTGACAAGACGATTAATCTGTCTTTGCTTTATCTAATTAGGTGCGGACTAATTAGAAGGCGGCTGTTACAAAGGGTCAGATTAAACCGAATATATATATTTATTGCTTGAGACCCCTTGTATAATATTTGTATATCGTTTGATATCCCTTGTATATTCTTTGTATATATACACGGAATATCCCTTTACCTAGGTACAACCAGACCATAATATTCGTTCTCCTATTGGACAGCGACCCCTAGGCGCCAACGGCCATACCCCCAATGGCAAGTTCAAAGACAACGCCAAGGCATGTCTCAACATGTCCAGGTTTGCGCAGTAATACGAGACAGAACTGAGGTTGGCACTAGATTATTCACCTTACGTATAAATACGGCGCAGGTGGAAACAGCAGCAGTTCATTCAGTTCACAGTTCGTTCATTACCAGTAAAGCCTTCACCACGAGTCAACGACCAAGTGAAGTGAGCAACTTTGCGTCTAAATAGAGCACTTATAACATGTGCGAATAGGATAGTAAAAGTGTCATAGTTTAGTGGAGTAACGTCAAGTTCGACCTAGTTAAATGTGAAGTATAGTACACAGGAGAATCTACACCGGCGAATGCAGAGCCTTTTCTGGCTGGATTATATTGCTTTGGTACCGTGGCTGCTGGAGCAGAGAACCGTCTACCCCACTGCTGTGTGGGATCTACCCTGTGAGGAGCACCATCGAGCCCGCCTCTAGGACCACAGAGGCTGGCTAGCTTTCATCCATGCTGTCGTGCATACTGGATTATAGCTGCTGCTTTGTCTGCCGATCAAGGGAGTACAGTACCGACTCCCGTAGCTGGAGCTTATTTATTCCTAGTTGACCCAGACTTTGCTCCCGAACATTCCTCTACCCTGCCGGCTTACAACCGGAGGGAACCCCCCAGTGTCTCCAGCTGACTACGAGTGTGCCTTATGTAATTGCTATGCTACAGGTGGCGTCAGTTATACCCATCTTACTATTCTCATGGACTTACGCTCTTGACCTACTTTAAGTGTTCTTCGCCTTACAAGCGCAAGTATAATTCTCAATCTGTAACCTACCGTTGCTGCTCTAATAATAATAAATCCCTCTAACTAGAACTTTTTTTGTCATTGCCGTATTCTTGTGTGGGTGTTCACCAGATATATCATGTACTGTATGGCCAGTAATTAAAGTACATAACTAAGTAGTGGTTTAATAATACCATACTCTCAATACAGTCAGGGAATTGTACCCCTCAGTTATAATAGTGATAACTTGATGAGAACATAGTGATAACTCAATGAGAACATAGTGATAACTTGATGAGAGCATAGTGATAACTTGATGAGAACATAGTGATAACTCAATGAGAACATAGTGATAACTCAATGAGAACATAGTGATAGAGAACATAGTGATAACTCAATGATAACATAGTGATAACTCAATGAGAACATAGTGATAACTCAATGAGAACATAGTGATAACTCAATGAGAACATAGTGATAACTCAATGAGAGCATAGTGATAACTCAATGAGAACATAGTGATAACTAGATGAGAACATAGTGATAACTCAATGAGAACATAGTGATAACTCAATGATAACATAGTGATAACTCAATGAGAACATAGTGATAACTCAATGAGAACATAGTGATAACTCAATGAGAACATAGTGATAACTCAATGAGAGCATAGTGATAACTCAATGAGAGCATAGTGATAACTTGATGAGAACATAGTGATAACTCAATGAGAACATAGTGATAACTCAATGAGAACATAGTGATAACTCAATGAGAACATAGTGATAACTTGATGAGAACATAGTGATAACTCAATGAGAACATAGTGATAACTCAATGAGAACATAGTGATAACTCAATGAGAGCATAGTGATAACTCAATGAGAACATAGTGATAACTTGATGAGAACATAGTGATAACTCAATGAGAACATAGTGATAACTCAATGAGAACATAGTGATAACTTGATGAGAATATAGTGATAACTTGATGAGAACACAGTGATAACTTGATGAGAACATAGTGATAACTCAATGAGAACGTAGTGATAACTCAATGAGAACATAGTGATAACTCAATGAGAACATAGTGATAACTCAATGAGAACATAGTGATAACTCAATGAGAACATAGTGATAACTCAATGAGAACATAGTGATAACTCAATGAGAGCATAGTGATAACTCAATGAGAACATAGTGATAACTTGATGAGAACATAGTGATAACTCAATGAGAACATAGTGATAACTTGATGAGAACATAGTGATAACTCAATGAGAACATAGTGATAACTCAATGAGAACGTAGTGATAACTTGATGAAACATAGTGATAACTCAATGAGAACATAGTGATAACTCAATGAGAACATAGTGATAACTCAATGAGAACGTAGTGATAACTCAATGAGAACATAGTGATAACTCAATGAGAACATAGTGATAACTCAATGAGAACATAGTGATAACTCAATGAGAACATAGTGATAACTTGATGAGAACATAGTGATAACTTGATGAGAACATAGTGATAACTCAATGAGAACATAGTGATAACTCAATGAGAACATAGTGATAACTCAATGAGAACATAGTGATAACTCAATGAGAACATAGTGATAACTTGATGAGAACATAGTGATAACTCAATGAGAACATAGTGATAACTGAATGAGAACATAGTGATAACTCAATGAGAACATAGTGATAACTCAATGAGAACATAGTGATAACTTGATGAGAACATATTGATAACTTGATGAGAACATAGTGATAACTTGATGAGAACATAGTGATAACTCAATGAGAACATAGTGATAACTTGATGAGAACATAGTGATAACTCAATGAGAACATAGTGATAACTTGATGAGAACATAGTGATAACTCAATGAGAACATAGTGATAACTTGATGAGAACATAGTGATAACTCAATGAGAACATAGTGATAACTCAATGAGAACATAGTGATAACTCAATGAGAACATAGTGATAACTCAATGAGAACATAGTGATAACTTGATGAGAACATAGTGATAACTCAATGAGAACATAGTGATAACTCAATGAGAACATAGTGATAACTCAATGAGAACATAGTGATAACTCAATGAGAACATAGTGATAACTTGATGAGAACATAGTGATAACTCAATGAGAACATAGTGATAACTTGATGAGAACATAGTGATAACTTGATGAGAGCATAGTGATAACTCAATGAGAACATAGTGATAACTTGATGAGAACATAGTGATAACTTGATGAGAACATAGTGATAACTCAATGAGAACATAGTGATAACTTGATGAGAACATAGTGATAACTCAATGAGAACATAGTGATAACTCAATGAGAACATAGTGATAACTTGATGAGAACATAGTGATAACTCAATGAGCACATAGTGATAACTTGATGAGAACATAGTGATAACTCAATGAGAACATAGTGATAACTTGATGAGAACATAGTGATAACTCAATGAGAACATAGTGATAACTCAATGAGAACATAGTGATAACTCAATGAGAACATAGTGATAACTCAATGAGAACGTAGTGATAACTTGATGAGAACATAGTGATAACTTGATGAGAACATAGTGATAACTCGATGAGAACATAGTGATAACTCAATGAGAACATAGTGATAACTCAATGAGAACATAGTGATAACTCAATGAGAACATAGTGATAACTTGATGAGAACATAGTGATAACTTCATGAGAACATAGTGATAACTCAATGAGAACATAGTGATAACTCAATGAGAACATAGTGATAACTCAATGAGAACATAGTGATAACTTGATGAGAACATAGTGATAACTCAATGAGAACATAGTGATAACTCGATGAGAACATAGTGATAACTCAATGAGAACATAGTGATAACTTGATGAGAACATAGTGATAACTCAATGAGAACATAGTGATAACTCAATGAGAACATAGTGATAACTCAATGAGAACATAGTGATAACTCAATGAGAACATAGTGATAACTCAATGAGAACATAGTGATAACGAAAGGTTATCCTATAACCTAGTTATATGAATACTGGCTGAGCGTCTCGCTCTGCCATATTGAGATAAGTCTTATCTCCTAGCACTTAATGTGCTCACGAAACAAACAAATGCACTCACATGCACGTGACCAGGCCACGCCCCTGCGTCCCCCTATATGAAGCCGGACATGGTCACACTCCACCTTCCTCAGAATGATTTCCATACACGGAAAAACCATCCAAGGGACCTCAGGGCGCTACGAGCGAGACGCTCAGCCAGTATTCATATAACTAGG
>NW_028170985.1:0-2000 GCF_963971535.1 Notolepis coatsorum | reverse complement strand
ACAGCGTGGCCGTCACAGCGCGGCCCCTGAGAGCGTTGCTCTCCGGCTGTGCAGCTGGACCCTTCTCAAATAAGCACGAAAAAGACGTCACTCGTCACTTAAAGAAATCAAAAGCGTGTATTTAACAACCTCAAAAACGTTCGAAAACACGCTTATATTAACTTAATAAATAAACAAAAATGAAAAATCTACTTATGTCAACGAAAATGTCCAGTAGGCCTAACTAAATAACATACATCTCTGTTACACGCAAGCGTGCAGCGTCTGATGGCCGAATCTGTCAGACGGCACTTGGAGCAGATATACAGTACTGTTACATCCAGAACACACACACACATACACAATTACACATGTTGCACCATCTATCTACACTCTCACGCAACTCTGTCGCTTTTTCGGGAGTAGCAGGGAACATAGGACCTTTTTTTTAGTCGCGACGTGTACGTTTGAGAACACTACCGTAATGACAGAGAAATGAAGCAAGCTGACATGGTCGGCCCTCACACAAACTCGGCCGCTTTTTCGGGAGCGGGTAGCGGGAGGGGGAATATAGAAACCCGGGGAACATAGGACCCTTTTTATCGCAAGCGGGGAACATAGAACCCGGGGAACATAGGACCCGGGGAACATGGATATGCTCCCTTATACATTTACATTTAGTCATTTAGCTGAACGCTTTTATCCAAAGCGACTATACAAGTTCCTGTACGACAAGTGTCATGGTTTTTGCCTTATTTCACCTTTCTGTGGAGGGACAGCTGTCTATTTTTGCTTTATTTCACCTCTCTGTGAGGGATAGCTGTCAATCCCTGTTCCCTGTGGTTAATTGCCTCATGGGTCGGCAGGTGGTGTGGGCTTGATTGCACCTGATGCTGTACAGCTGTGCCTATGGCCATGTGGAGTCTATTTAAGTTTGGAGATCGCAGTGTCAACTGCTTTTCATTTCCTAGTGTTGGCTATACTTTTGGTCACGCTCATTATATTGAAGTGTAGTCTGATCTCTGATTCAGAATTGAGCTTTTTGGTAAGTCATTCTTATTTTAGGCTACTCACGTGATTCTACACATAAACTCCCTTAGTGGAGGTTTATTGTTTTACTTTTTCCAATATAAACTCCTTTATTAGGAGGTGTCCTTGTGGTTTATTTACTTTTATACTATACCTCTTTATTGAGAGTAGTCCTGTTTTTTTGGGACTTGATTTATTTTCTTAATTACTCACTTTGAGATTTCCACCTGTAAAGGTTGTTTTCTGTTGTTTAATTTTTTCCCTCTCCTAAAATATCTGCGTAAGCAGTCTAGTGGTTGTCCATTTCACGGATAACTTTAAGAGTTCCTGTTATTTGCTCATGACCCACACACACACACACACACACACAGCCCTCACAACAAGTCATCAGGAAGGAAGGGCACAACTCTATCAGCTGAGCAACAATGTTCATCAGTGCTACAGTGTAGGTTAGTATATTAGGACAAGTGCATGACAGTAAGGTTAGTTAGGGTTAGAGTTTATTTTGTATTATTATTATTATAAAAAAAATATTCAGATCATGGTTGAAGAAGTCGACTATAACAACACACTCACAAACTACCCTACCAGCTGTATTTAAACAACACTCACACACACACACATATTATATACATGTTAAGCAACATTACGATATCAGGCCCATCATGCATGAAATCCACGCGCTGGTCCGTTACATGTTGGTGTCCTGATACATGGTCACGGTGCCGGAGGAGAACATGCATTTTGCAGCTCTGTCTCCCGGGGGACTTAAACGATTAGCCACAGACACTACGGCTAGCGCAGAGGGCCAAACACCGAGCGTGAAGCACACCGCGGCTGAGGGTGTCGGAGCGTGAAGAAGGTGCAGAGGGTGTGTTGCCAGCGTGACCGTGTGGGCGCAGGAGAATAACAATGAGCTGGGCATGAATTCATACCGCGGTCCGTGTAAATACTCCATTCTGATTGGTTCGTCAGTAAATTCATTAAAACTT
>NW_028170986.1:0-15000 GCF_963971535.1 Notolepis coatsorum | reverse complement strand
GTCCTGTTCTCATTCTAGCAGCCTCTATACCTCTCTGTTTCAGTCCTGTTCTCATTCTAGCAGCCTCTATACCTCTCTGTTTCAGTCCTGTTCTCATTCTAGCAGCCTCTATACCTCTGTTTCAGTCCTGTTCTCATTCTACCAGCCTCTATACCTCTCTGTTTCAGTCCTGTTCTCATTCTAGCAGCCTCTATACCTCTGTTCCAGTCCTGTTCTCATTCTAGCAGCCTCTATACCTCTCTGTTTCAGTCCTGTTCTCATTCTAGCAGCCTCTATACCTCTCTGTTTCAGTCCTGTTCTCATTCTAGCAGCCTCTATACCTCTCTGTTCCAGTCCTGTTCTCATTCTAGCAGCCTCTATACCTCTCTGTTTCAGTCCTGTTCTCATTCTAGCAGCCTCTATACCTCTCTGTTTCAGTCCTGTTCTCATTCTAGCAGCCTCTATACCTCTCTGTTTCAGTCCTGTTCTCATTCTAGCAGCCTCTATACCTCTGTTTCAGTCCTGTTCTCATTCTAGCAGCCTCTATACCTCTGTTTCAGTCCTGTTCTCATTCTAGCAGCCTCTATACCTCTGTTTCAGTCCTGTTCTCATTCTAGCAGCCTCTATACCTCTGTTTCAATCCTGTTCTCATTCTAGCAGCCTCTATACCTCTGTTTCAATCCTGTTCTCATTCTAGCAGCCTCTATACCTCTGTTTCAGTCCTGTTCTCATTCTAGCAGCCTCTATACCTCTGTTTCAGTCCTGTTCTCATTCTAGCAGCCTCTATACCTCTGTTTCAATCCTGTTCTCATTCTAGCAGCCTCTATACCTCTGTTTCAGTCCTGTTCTCATTCTAGCAGCCTCTATACCTCTGTTTCAGTCCTGTTCTCATTCTAGCAGCTTCTATACCTCTCTGTTTCAGTCCTGTTCTCATTCTAGCAGCCTCTATACCTCTGTTTCAGTCCTGTTCTCATTCTAGCAGCCTCTATACCTCTCTGTTTCAGCCCTGTTCTCATTCTAGCAGCCTCTATACCTCTCTGTTTCAGCCCTGTTCTCATTCTAGCAGCCTCTACACCTCTCTGTTTCAGTCCTGTTCTCATTCTAGCAGCCTCTATACCTCTCTGTTTCAGTCCTGTTCTCATTCTAGCAGCTTCTATACCTCTCTGTTTCAGTCCTGTTCTCATTCTAGCAGCCTCTATACCTCTCTGTTTCAGTCCTGTTCTCATTCTAGCAGCCTCTATACCTCTCTGTTTCAGCCCTGTTCTCATTCTAGCAGCCTCTATACCTCTCTGTTTCAGTCCTGTTCTCATTCTAGCAGCCTCTATACCTCCCTGTTTCAGTCCTGTTCTCATTCTAGCAGCCTCTATACCTCTCTGTTTCAGTCCTGTTCTCATTCTAGCAGCCTCTATACCTCTCTGTTTCAGCCCTGTTCTCATTCTAGCAGCCTCCATACCTCTCTGTTTCAGTCCTGTTCTCATTCTAGCAGCCTCTATACCTCTCTGTTTCAGCCCTGTTCTCATTCTAGCAGCCTCTATACCTCTCTGTTTCAGCCCTGTTCTCATTCTAGCAGCCTCTATACCCCTCTGTTTCAGTCCTGTTCTCATTCTAGCAGCCTCTATACCCCTCTGTTTCAGTCCTGTTCTCATTCTAGCAGCCTCTATACCTCTGTTTCAGTCCTGTTCTCATTCTAGCAGCCTCTATACCTCTCTGTTTCAGTCCTGTTCTCATTCTAGCAGCCTCTATACCTCTCTGTTTCAGTCCTGTTCTCATTCTAGCAGCCTCTATACCTCTCTGTTTCAGTCCTGTTCTCATTCTAGCAGCCTCTATACCTCTCTGTTTCAGTCCTGTTCTCATTCTAGCAGCCTCTATACCTCTCTGTTTCAGTCCTGTTCTCATTCTAGCAGCCTCTATACCTCTCTGTTTCAGTCCTGTTCTCATTCTAGCAGCCTCTATACCTCTCTGTTTCAGTCCTGTTCTCATTCTAGCAGCCTCTATACCTATGTTTCAGTCCTGTTCTCATTCTAGCAGCCTCTATACTTCTGTTTCAGTCCTGTTCTCATTCTAGCAGCCTCTATACCTCTCTGTTTCAGTCCTGTTCTCATTCTAGCAGCCTCTATACCTCTCTGTTTCAGTCCTGTTCTCATTCTAGCAGCCTCTATACCTCTCTGTTTCAGTCCTGTTCTCATTCTAGCAGCCTCTATACCTCTCTCTTTCAGCCCTGTTCTCATTCTAGCAGCATATATACCTCTCTGTTTCAGTCCTGTTCTCATTCTAGCAGCCTCTATACCTCTGTTTCAGCCCTGTTCTCATTCTAGCAGCCTCTATATCTCTCTGTTTCACTCCTGTTCTCATTCTAGCAGCCTCTATACCTCTCTGTTTCAGTCCTGTTCTCATTCTAACAGCCTCTACACCTCTGTTTCAGTCCTGTTCTCATTCTAGCAGCCTCTATACCTCTCTGTTTCAGCCCTGTTCTCATTCTAGCAGCTTCTATATCTCTCTGTTTCAGCCCTGTTCTCATTCTAGCAGCTTCTATACCTCTGTTTCAGTCCTGTTCTCATTCTAGCAGCATCTATACCTCTCTGTTTCAGCCCTGTTCTCATTCTAGCAGCTTCTATACCTCTGTTTCAGTCCTGTTCTCATTCTAGCAGCATCTATACCTCTCTGTTTCAGTCCTGTTCTCATTCTAGCAGCCTCACCTCTGTTTCAGTCCTGTTCTCATCAGGGGCGTTTTAGGGTTAGAAAACATTGGGGGCTTCAGCCCAGGGGGGTGGAGGGGGGTTTCCCCCCCCCCCTTTTTTTTTTTTTTTTTTTTTTTAAACACAGTAATACGCAATTTTAGAGTAATTAGAGATGAATACTGAAGAACTAGAATCATTAGAGGTTCTCAAAGTGAGGTCCATGTCCATGAGAGGGATCTGGGCAGTCCCCATAGAAAATTCAAAGTTAACAGGACCAAATCATCAGTTTCTTATTTATTTATTTAACCTTTATTTAGCCAGATAAAACATTGATCTGGTCCAAGAGGCCCCAACAGGAGTACAAATATACATATATACACATATATATATATACATATACTGTACATACATACACACATATACACCAATAACAAAATAAAAACAGTTAAGAATCATACACATAAGCAAATAAACAAACAAACAAACATATGCACAGCCTATGTACAAAAGAAATAAACAGTTAATCTCTTGTCTTTACAGTTTTCTTCAATTGCATAAACACTCAAATCAAAAGTATTACACAATTATCAAAACATTACACTCAAGGAGCAAAACATAGGCCCAGATTTGCACCTCTATAAGCACAATGTCAGCCTCACACTTTTTGCAAAACAATACACAGAGCAAAAAAGTATCTTGCCAGATCCAGCTAGGCAAAGAGATAATGTCTAGTATTTTCTGTACTCTATTTAAATTTTTCAAAATTGTTTTTGTTTTACTGTAATTTTAACCTGTAGGCCTACTGGATACAGTATTTTATGTTTGTCTGATATTTGCTGAGCTTACAGTGTTATGCACATAGTAGCATGAAAACTGGGACATGTTTTGTTGTGATTCTCCATGTTGAAATGTTGACTGATTTGGTTATATGGCGAGAAAATTTATATTTTCATCAGTCTGCATCATTGATTTGGGTATATGGAGAGAAAATGTTTTTTTTCCAGCAGTCTGCATCATTGATTTGGGTATATGTAGATAAATAAATAATATTTTCATCAGTCTACAGCATTGGTCTTGTGTAGTGTTTGGTGAATTTATTGTATATTTGCACATTCTCTGCGTACTTCACTTACAGTACTCTAATCACTGAGAAGTAGAATAGCTAAATGTGTTTTAGGTTAAGCACAGCAGTGTGAGTAACTGGTTCAAACAGAATTAAGTCATATAAAACGTGTGTTTCATATAGTAACAAAATGTAGTTTTTTTAAATTAGTGTATGGTTTTGACAAGTGTTTAATTTAGCAAAGGATCTGAGGTGTTCTGATAATTGTGTGTGTGGTTGTGCTAATTGTGTGTTTTGAAACACCGGGCCCCGTTTTAAAAATCATGCTTAAGCAATCGAAAAAAAAAAGTCTCATAAAAAAGATATTAGATTTTTGGGTATTTTCCTGCCTTTGGTCCGCTTTGCATTCACATCTCAAATGCAGGGTTCACTTGCAAGAGTGAATGAGCTTTCACCACAGGCGGCGATATAGGCGAGGCTGCAGAGGCAGCTGCCTTAGGGCCCGCGGGGGGTCTGGGGCCCGGGCCTGAATGGAGTTGCCGTTCGCGTGTGGGACTGGATCGAACGGCAACTGGTAACGGCAACTGGGACTGGTGCGTTTGTTTTGACTGTAGGCTCCTCCCGTTTTGCCAGTACTGTGGTACGAGTACGACTGATAGCGTATGGTTTAGGAACAGGGCGTTTTACACAAATCCAGCGCTCCCTTTCTTGGCTGTGACGTAGCCACGTAAGTTTCACAAGCAGAGCCGCGTTCACGTTACGTGGGAAGAATCGGAAGAACCAGCTTCCGACTGGGAAAAACCATTCACGTCAGCCTCCTAGTGGTAATTCCTACTAGGACATATGGGATTTTTTATAGACCCTGATATCTCACACTTCGCGTCACGAATTGCGGAAGTATGGATGTGGGCGTTTTCATAGAGTCAATGCGTGAAGGCTTCCTAGGTGTAGCAACGAGATGTCCTCTGGTTCTTCCGCTTCTTCCCACGTAACGTGAACGCGGCATCAACAACAAAGATGGCGTCGGGAGGAAAAATATCGCTTGCTAGGGCAACAAGCTATAACACATATGATCCATCATAATAAGTCACCTGAAAACATCACCACCGCTACGATGGTGTATTAAAATCCGACAACGCCGAGCAGCTAAAGGGGACATTTACTGAGGACCAGCACAAAGTGTGGATATATTATGATTTAACAAGTCTTATCTGTCCAGTACGATGACAACATTATTGCAGGTAAGCTAACTACTAACGTTATCACGCTAGCTTGGATGCTAACTAACGTAATGTCATGGTGAATGAATGAAAACTTTATTTAACAGATTGCAGAATGGGTACAATACAGTACAGCTCAATACATACAATTGTTAAGGGGATGCAGACCAGAGAAAGACTTTCGTCTTGTTTACATCAGGGTCCCCCATTTTCAATTCATCATAACATAATGACATACAGATAGACAGTACTGCTACATCTATACATGACATACCAGATTTGCAAATACAGTACTGTTTGTGATACGAAAAGAGTCCAGAAAAGAGAGTATATACATTTGACGTATTATTATTGTATTGTGATATGTTTTGTTTCATGTTGGAAAAAAAAAAAGTTTGATTTTTTTTTTTTAATAATAATACAATAAATATCGGTGTGGGGGGGGGGGGGCCCGAGCTGTCAATCTCGCCTCAGGGCCCGTGGGGCATTCCAACCGCCACTGGCTTTCACACCACCCCAAACCAACCGGACTATCCGAGGAAATGAACCAGGGTTCGATTAAAGCTTATTATAGTTTATCACAGTATCATGAGCATGTCTTTGTCAGTGGACACTGGACATGGGTATGGAGGCTCCAGGTGCTGCTGCGTTAAAGTGCACATCTTCAATACCTATCTGTACTATTTAAAAGCACAGTGCAGGACACACTCAAAGGTTATCGCACCTCAGAGATGGCAGTGGACATGTATGACAGGACAAAGGCCATATGTAATGGCATCTTGTGGCACAAGCTCAGACCTCAGCTCAGGAGATCAGCTGAGACAGAGACTGTTCTATCCAGAGCTTGAGAGCAGGTTCTCATGAGTTGGATAACAACTTATGAGAGGCATACAGGCATGTTATCCAGCCTCAGACCAGTTTCTCTCAGTGGAATTGCTGCAACCCCTCGCCACACATTACAATATCCAACTATTGCCAGAGGAGATCACAGTTGCAAAGTGTTTCCTGGTCAGGACAGGCAGAGATGCAGTCCCTACTATCCAAAGTGTCTTTTCCCTCCTGGATGATGATGATAATAATAATAACTAGACAATTCCGCGCGGGGGAAATTGTGAAAGTGTGGGTGACGCCTGTGCACCGCCGGCCAACGGGGGAGAGGGTCTCTCGCGAGTCTCTATGACAAACGGTTCAAAGGATACAAAAAGGGGGCGCGGCCTAATGATCGGGGGAGTGGTCAACATAGACCAATCAAAGAGGATATCCCTACTGAGTGCAACGACACAACCCGCAACACTATTACACTATTACACTATTACACAATATTACACTATTACACACTATTACACACTATTACACACTATTACACTATTACACACTATTACACTATTACACACTATTACACTATTACACACTATTACACACTATTACACACTATTACACACTATTACACACTATTACACTATTACACACTATTACACACTATTACACACTATTACACTATTACACTATTACACACTATTACACTATTACACACTATTACACTATTACACTATTACACACTATTACACTATTACACACTATTACACTATTACACTATTACACACTATTACACTATTACACTATTACACTATTACACACTATTACACTATTACACTATTACACACTATTACACTATTACACACTATTACACTATTACACACTATTACACTATTACACTATTACACACTATTACACTATTACACACTATTACACTATTACACACTATTACACTATTACACACTATTGCACTATTACACTATTACACTATTACACACTATTACACTATTACACACTATTACACTATTACACTATTACACACTATTACACTATTACACTATTACACACTATTACACTATTACACTATTGCACACTATTACACTATTACACACTATTACACTATTACACTATTACACACTATTACACACTATTACACTATTACACACTATTACACTATTACACACTATTACACTATTACACTATTACACACTATTACACACTATTACACTATTACACACTATTACACTATTACACTATTACACACTATTACACTATTACACTATTACACACTATTACACTATTACACTATTACACACTATTACACTATTACACACTATTACACTATTACACTATTACACTATTACACTATTACACACTATTACACACTATTACACTATTACACTATTACACACTATTACACTATTACACACTATTACACTATTACACTATTACACACTATTACACTATTACACACTATTACACTATTACACACTATTACACTATTACACACTATTACACTATTACACTCTATTACACTATTACACACTATTACACACTGTTACACTATTACACTATTACACACTATTACACTATTACACACTCGTGGTCTAAGGATCGGGGGAGTGGTCAACATCGACCAATGAAAGGGGGTCAACATGGACCAATGAAAAATGAAAGAGGATATCCCTACTGAGTACAATGACACAACCCACAAGACAGAGGGCGCTGTCAGCAATTCAGTAGTGCAACACAGTGATGGCCAATGATGGGTTAAGTGGATGATGTCATTGGCAGCTCAGCCACGAGCCACACAGCTGAACCAATCATGAGTGAGCCATGAGCCACACAGGTGAAGCAATCACTATGACTTGCATATTTTCTATCCAATGCATTTCTATGGAGGCAGATGCATGACTGCATTGTCACATTGATTAAAAGAAAACTATAAGAGATGAAGCGTTGTGACGCGCACATGAGCACTACAACGAGTAGGCGAAGGGTTGTGCGCGATATTGTGACATTCGTGCGATATTGTGGCACTCCTTCGGCGATCGGAACAGAAGGCTAAAAAATAGTGTGAAAAATGTGATTTCTAGAGTGCGATTGCATGGCGGTCAATGGGGAGGAGAACCTTCAAACAAATGGTCGTCAGTTGAGATAGAAATGTCCAATTCCATTTATTTTTCTTTTGTGAGCGGGTTGACAGCCGTGTCATCGTTTTGATGTGTTTGTTTTATTTCTACGTCCAAAATTGAGATCACACTCGCAATTCACCCAAGGTAGGGGGAAAAAGATTATTTCAGCTGCTACACTCTAAAATGCAATGCATTCCCAATGGGACCGATATTTTACCGTTTAAAGTCGATTCGTAGCCAGACGGTGCGGTGAAACTTTACGAGTTCGGAGACCGGTGTTGCCATAGGCAAGCCGCTCGTTTTGATACCTTTCACGTGTATGGGGCGCGAACGCTTACGTGTTGCAAAGTGTTTGCAAAATCGGTGGAATAAATAAATAATAAAAAGAGTATGGATATGTATAGTGTGGGTGGCAACCTGGCTTCGCCAGGTCACCCACACTAATAATAATAATAATAATAATAATAATAATAATAACTAGACAATTCCGCGCGGGGGAAATTGTGAAAGTGTGGGTGACGCCTGTGCACCGCCGGCCAACGGGGGAGAGGGTCTCTCGCGAGTCTCTATGACAAACGGTTCAAAGGATACAAACAGGGGGCGCGGCCTAATGATCGGGGGAGTGGTCAACATAGACCAATCAAAGAGGATATCCCTACTGAGTGCAACGACACAACCCGCAACACTATTACACTATTACACTATTACACAATATTACACTATTACACACTATTACACACTATTACACACTATTACACTATTACACACTATTACACTATTACACACTATTACACTATTACACACTATTACACACTATTACACACTATTACACACTATTACACTATTACACACTATTACACACTATTACACACTATTACACTATTACACTATTACACACTATTACACTATTACACACTATTACACTATTACACTATTACACACTATTACACTATTACACACTATTACACTATTACACTATTACACACTATTACACTATTACACTATTACACTATTACACACTATTACACTATTACACTATTACACACTATTACACTATTACACACTATTACACTATTACACACTATTACACTATTACACTATTACACACTATTACACTATTACACACTATTACACTATTACACACTATTACACTATTACACACTATTGCACTATTACACTATTACACTATTACACACTATTACACTATTACACACTATTACACTATTACACTATTACACACTATTACACTATTACACTATTACACACTATTACACTATTACACTATTGCACACTATTACACTATTACACACTATTACACTATTACACTATTACACACTATTACACACTATTACACTATTACACACTATTACACTATTACACACTATTACACTATTACACTATTACACACTATTACACACTATTACACTATTACACACTATTACACTATTACACTATTACACACTATTACACTATTACACTATTACACACTATTACACTATTACACTATTACACACTATTACACTATTACACACTATTACACTATTACACTATTACACTATTACACTATTACACACTATTACACACTATTACACTATTACACTATTACACACTATTACACTATTACACACTATTACACTATTACACTATTACACACTATTACACTATTACACACTATTACACTATTACACACTATTACACTATTACACACTATTACACTATTACACTCTATTACACTATTACACACTATTACACACTGTTACACTATTACACTATTACACACTATTACACTATTACACACTCGTGGTCTAAGGATCGGGGGAGTGGTCAACATCGACCAATGAAAGGGGGTCAACATGGACCAATGAAAAATGAAAGAGGATATCCCTACTGAGTACAATGACACAACCCACAAGACAGAGGGCGCTGTCAGCAATTCAGTAGTGCAACACAGTGATGGCCAATGATGGGTTAAGTGGATGATGTCATTGGCAGCTCAGCCACGAGCCACACAGCTGAACCAATCATGAGTGAGCCATGAGCCACACAGGTGAAGCAATCACTATGACTTGCATATTTTCTATCCAATGCATTTCTATGGAGGCAGATGCATGACTGCATTGTCACATTGATTAAAAGAAAACTATAAGAGATGAAGCGTTGTGACGCGCACATGAGCACTACAACGAGTAGGCGAAGGGTTGTGCGCGATATTGTGACATTCGTGCGATATTGTGGCACTCCTTCGGCGATCGGAACAGAAGGCTAAAAAATAGTGTGAAAAATGTGATTTCTAGAGTGCGATTGCATGGCGGTCAATGGGGAGGAGAACCTTCAAACAAATGGTCGTCAGTTGAGATAGAAATGTCCAATTCCATTTATTTTTCTTTTGTGAGCGGGTTGACAGCCGTGTCATCGTTTTGATGTGTTTGTTTTATTTCTACGTCCAAAATTGAGATCACACTCGCAATTCACCCAAGGTAGGGGGAAAAAGATTATTTCAGCTGCTACACTCTAAAATGCAATGCATTCCCAACGGGACCGATATTTTACCGTTTAAAGTCGATTCGTAGCCAGACGGTGCGGTGAAACTTTACGAGTTCGGAGACCGGTGTTGCCATAGGCAAGCCGCTCGTTTTGATACCTTTCACGTGTATGGGGCGCGAACGCTTACGTGTTGCAAAGTGTTTGCAAAATCGGTGGAATAAATAAATAATAAAAAGAGTATGGATATGTATAGTGTGGGTGGCAACCTGGCTTCGCCAGGTCACCCACACTAATAATAATAATAATAATAATAATAATAATAATAATAATAATAATAATAATAATAATAATAATAATAATAATAATAATAATAATAATAATAATAATAATAATAATAATAATAATAATAATAATAATAATAATAATAATAATAATAATAATAATAATAATAATAATAATAATAATAATAATAATAATGCATTTGATTTATAAGGCGCCTTTCAGGACACTAAAAAAAAAGTCCACAAATCGGTGAATGAAAAATTATAGGATCAAATGAAAACTACTTACTAAAAATGTTTAAAAGTACTAAAAACCAACAAAAAATACCAAACACTAACAAACATTCAGCAAAGACAATGGGGATGCTGACATAAAAAAAAAAAAAAAAAAAAAAGTAAAAAAAAAAAAAAAAAATGTAAACAATTTTTTTTTTTTTTAGATCCGGGGCTAGGAGAAAAACATCCGGGGCTAAAGCCCCGGAAGCCCAGGGCTAACGACGCCACTGGTTCTCATTCTAGCAGCCTCTACCCCTCTCTGTTTCAGTCTTGTTATCATTCTAGCAGCCTCCATACCTCTTTGTTTCAGTCCTGTTCTCATTCTAGCTGCCTCTATACCTCTGTTTGTGAAACTAGCTAGCTGCTTTTATCGTACAAATACGATAATTATCCTACATCTAGCAGTGGTGCGTGAGCCTGTACCGTCGAATGGAATTCAGATCCAACTTTCAGACTAAATGTTGCAGATCAAATATGACACAAGAGGAATCTATGCTATGCTATAAGATAAGATGATCCTTTATTGATCCCCTTGGGGAAATTCGGGTGTCAAAGCAACATGGGGGGGGGGGGGGATACAGGGTGGGGGATGCATAGCTTCACAGTCCTATACAGTCCAGTATCTATATACACTATAGATACACTTAAAGTATAGATACAAATACAATAAAAAAAATAATAAAAATGATCTAACCCTAACTAACCCTACTGTCACGCACTTGTCCTAATAAACTAACCTACACTGTAGCACTCAACACTTTGATGAACATTGTTACTCAGCTGATAAGAGTTGTGCCCTTCCTGATGACTTGTCGTACAGAACTTGTAAGTCGCTTTGGATAAAAGCGTTCAGCTAAATGACTAAATGTAAATGTAAATGTAAAATATAATAGTATACAAAGTACAAACACAAGATAGTCCAGTGATGAGAGTCCAGTGATATGAGTCTCTAGTCTAGTGCAACAAATACAACATAGTCGGTGATGTGAGTCTCTATAGTTCTCAAGTACCGAGTTCTGATAGTTCTGGCAGCAGAGCCGGCCGCCCGAGCCCTTTGTTGTAGAGCCAATGCACATATTTAACATTTTCCCAGTGTCGATGGTGGAGGAATCCCTTTTGGTCGCCCCCCAGACAATAGCTTAGATCTCACACCTTGGTGAGAGCCCAGGGGGCTATACAGCTTACACCCATCTCTACTCTTAAGCTCAGTGTTTCCTTCTCTCCCTCAGTGTCTCCCAGTGGCCACGATGAGAGTGCTCCTCTCAGCCCAAGCTCTTTAACCCATGCAGTGTCGACTTGGACTTGAGCACTGATGACTCGGACTTGGACTTGGACTCGAGCATTGACTGCATTCAGACTCGGAAGGTGCAGACGAGGACTCTGACTTGTTAATTGATAAATACAGTTATTAAAAAGAAGGAAAAAAAAGGAAAATGTAACAGGCCCTAATACTTCTGGAGAGGTGTTAGTTGGACAATGCCTAGGCTAACCGGCACTGTCCGCTTCCATTCATTGTGCTAAACTAGGCTAGCTTGCAGCCAGATAGCTTTCTACTGAACGCACAGAGAGGAAACTGGTATCTATCTTCTTTTCTCTCTCTGGAGAAGACTGTAAGTTAATTTCCCAAAATGTTGGCGTTCTTGTTCCTTTGAATACCACAGTCTTATCCGCTCCGCTACCTTGAAATCCGGGTGGTGAAGTGGTGGGTATTTACCTGAGGAGTGACTTCACACCAGGGGGCTCCCGTTGCCAGGTTTCCACCTCGTCACGCACGCACGGTCAACAGAAACGGAGGGGGGGGGGGGGGGGGGGGGGGGGGGGGGGGGGGCACCGGGTCCTTCTGTGTACCTCTTCATCTTCATCGTCTTTTGTTTTATCTGCGTCGAAAAAAACCACACAGATGAGAGCCGGTGCACGCGGAGAAAAGGTCTTTAAATAAACACGTCTCTTCTCCATCGACAGTGCTGAGGATGTGAACCGTGAAACCCTGGACGCTTTGAAATACAAGTCACTCGTTTTTAGATTAGATTCACATTAATGAAGAGGGCGATACTCTGCTGACAGGTCCGTTGTTTCCTATGGTTCACACAGAGTAGCTTGCTGCCTTGTCATAGCGTAATTAGGCCGCCGTGTCAGGAGAGGGCGCTGTGCAAAAGTTCGTCTGACATTTTAGCGGCCTAGCAGGTCAACAGCAGATGATGATGCGACCATTTGCCATGCGTGTGGCTAGCAGAACGTAGCTGGAAGAGAGCGTGGCTGATGGATCCATGAGACCCCAGTCAGAAGAAATATGTACACACATGTGCATCACGGAGGCATTAAAGCCAAGTCGTGACGAGGCGTAAGTGACACGCATAGAAGTCCTAGGTCATTTAAACAAAGCTAGCGCTTAGCTCCCCGGCATATAGTGGATGTAAAAAAACAAAACAAAAAAATAAAGTGGCATTATGTAATAGTTATACAAAACAGACCAGGCCAACCCCCCCCCCCCCCCCCTTAAGTCAGACGGCGAGAAAAATAAAGCATCCAGGCGACACCCAACGTCACACAGTCAACCATATTTATAAGAACGAAGAAATATAGAGTGATATGGCGCTCGGCGCGTTAGCCATAGCGAGGTGCTAACGGCCCAAAATCAAGCTACTACCGCGTTTGGTACTGGTGAGGCCGGTGTTGAGGCCCCTCTACGCCGGGTCTTCAAGAAGTCCAGGGCGTCCTCAGGCGATGAAAGATGTTTTCTCGCCCCGTCCTCGGTTGTGATGATAAGTCTCGCAGGGAACTGAAGAGACGGCTTGAGTCCCAGCTTGTAGAAGGGGGCCGTGACGTCGTTGTAGCGGGAACGCTGCTCCACGACGTCGGGACAGTAGTCTTCAAAGATTAGTTCTGGTTTCCCTCTGTATTTCAGCGTTCCCCTCTTCTTCCGTGCCTCCCAGATAATCCTCTCTTTTATTCGATAGTGATGTAGGCGAGCAATAACCGCTCTAGGCCTGGAGCCGGGTGCTGGCTTGACACCGGTCCAGCTCGGGTGGCGTAGGGAGGACCTCCTTCCCCAGAATTTCAACCAGTACCTCAGCAAAAAAGTCGCTGGGCCGCTCGCTATGAACGGACTCATCCAGTCCTAATATGTGAATATTAGACCGGTGACTCCGGGACTCGACGTTAGTTAGCTCAGCCTTTAGCTTGTCATTGCTCTCTTCCAGCGCCGTACACCTGGCCTCTAGCTCGTCCAGCCTGCCAGTACACCTGGCCTCTAGCTCGTCCACCCTGCCAGTTCAAGTGTTCAAGCCGTCTTCCACGGAGGTCAGACGCTCGCCATGGTCGTTAACCGACGTCCAGAGGCTGTCGAGTTTGGTTTCGAGCGAGGCAGCGGACGCTCTGATTTCGCTGGTTAGGGCCTGCCTGAGCTCTTCAATTAGCCCAGCAATGGCGGTTATATCAGCGGGAGCGTCGTCCTTCTTGGATTCATTTCTCAGTTGTCTCGTCGCCATTATGGTTTTTGCAGCCTAAATAAATAGGTAGAAACATAAAGGGGGTATATACAAAAAGGTTTAACCGAGTTGAAAATATGAAAAAGAGGCTTTTAGGACTAAATATAAAAATACGGGAGTCACATCGTGGCAATGAGCGACTACTCCATCCTCGACCCGGAACCGGAACCCTACAATATGTAACGTTAAACATAACATTCTGCCATCACATACATGTACAGTGTGTCTACATACTGTATATAGGTCTGCATGGAACAATCTCCAGTCTGAGCTGAAGATGCAAAGCTTGCTAACACTAAATGTATTTAAGGCTATGGTGAAGCCTATTGTAACCATGTTTTCTGTGCGCAAATGTTTTATTTGACCATTTTTGTGACGTTACTTTTATCTGTAATGTCTATGTGTGTATATGTTGACACTTTGTGTTGCTGCTATTTCTTGGCCAGGTCTCCCTTGTAAAAGAGATCCTGGATCTCAATTGGGACAAACCTGGTTAAATAAAGGCTAAATAAAATATAGGTCTGTGTCTGGTATATGTGTAGTACAACATCCATCTTCTCTATCTTCAGCAAGCTCAAGC
>NW_028170987.1:17500-22015 GCF_963971535.1 Notolepis coatsorum | reverse complement strand
GAATCTGAAGTGGACGGCCATTTTGGATAGTCACGCTGTATTATTGCGGTACACACATTATAAAACCCTTTTTACAACAAACATTTTTCATCAGATTCTTATAAACTTTGGACCTGTATGGACCATAAGACTTCAGGCTATGGAAGCGTTATGTTTTCCATCTCCTACATCTCAGCTGGAACCCAAAAACAGGCATCTGGCAACAAGTCAACACAAAAGTAATGAGCACATTTTATTTCCGTGTGTTCAAGCCTCTGTTTCTCTATTACATTAGCACTCAAAGTGATTGTTATTGTGTAAGAAACTTCAGAATGTTACCTTTCAAAAGAGACCAGACTCATGCATGTGCTATAAGTATAAAGTATAATAAATCGCAAATGCAATTGACAGGCGTTTTATGCTCAATGTGGGGTAAGCTTAAGGGGTTAATATCTCTCTTGTCCAGAGAGGGGATTCCCCTCTTGACCGGTAGAGGTTTGTTTCATCAATGCGGGAGACGTCTGGACTCCAGGTGGATTACACAACCATTAAAAAGGTATTTTCAAAGACCACAAAAAAAAAATTTAGTAATGAATCTAGTATTTGGAGTTTTTCGTAGTTTCTTTTGTGTTACTTTTTCCCCTCTCTCTCATCTCATATATCTCAGTATTATTTTCATCTCAACTCTTATGTAAACATCTGCCTCTGATGTCGCTCTTCGTCTCCTCCTCCTCCTCCTCCTCCTCCTCCTCCTCCTGCTCCTCCTCCTCATCCTCCTCCTCCTCCTCCTCCTCCTCCCCCTCCTCCTGCTCCTCCTCCTCCTGCTCCTCATCCTCCTCCTCCTCCTCCTCCTCCTCCTCCTCCTCCTCCTCCTCATCCTCCTCCTCCTCCTCCTCCTCCTGCTCCTCCTCCTCCTCCTCCTCCTCCTCTTCCTCCTCCTCCTCCTCATCCTCCTCTCCTCCTCCTCCTCCTCCTCTCCTCCTCCTCCTCCTCCTCCTCCCCGGAGCTCCTATATACCACCCACACAATTTGCTGTTAACTGCACATTTGGGAGGCAAGCTTCTCTTTTGTGCTGCTGTTGATGATCCCCCCCCCCCCCCCCCCCATCCGTGGTTGCCCCTGTGCATTGTTCCGTGTTTACCACGGTGCCTTGAGTATTTACACGCAGCGATACCAGGAACGTGGGCCAATTAGCCTAAGTCTGCCCTCGTTGAGCTGCTCTTCATTGTTCTCCTTGCCGCTCTTTATTGCCTCTCCGGGGTTAACAATGGAAGATAATTCAGAGGGTACGCCACCCGACATCTGGCTCACGCAAGGCCCCTCTTCCTCTGGGGATAAACTCCATGTGACGCCATGTTTCCATGTATTCCTCCTCTTCCTCGTCCTCTTCCTCTTCCCCCTTCTCTTGGCTCGGGAGGTAGAGCAGTTGACCCCGGTTCGATTCCTGCTCCTCCTGGGCAGCGTGTCGAAGTGTCCTTGAGCAAGACACTTAACCCCCTAACTGCTCCCGATGAGCAGGTTGGCACCTTGCATGGTTGCCTCCGCCGTCGGTGTGTGAATGTGTGAGTGGACGGGTCAAATGTGAGGAACAAAATGTAAAGCGCTTTGGATAAAAGCTGTTATATAAATGCAGCCATTTACCATTCTCTTTTCACTTTAAAGGGGCACTTCACCAAAAAAAAACAATGCTGCTATATTTTGCACATAATCTCATGCACGTCGAAAAACTCTAAACGGTTTTGCACACATTAATTTAGTTTGACAGTTATTGAGAGTCCCTAAGGGGAGCAAAGATAGCATGTGTCGAAGGCAGCAGTGAGATCCAAAAGTACAAGGATAAGGGAGTCACCAGAGTCAGTGGCCAGAAGGATATCATTAAAAACTCTTAAGAGTGCAGTCTCGGTACTGGGCAGTGCTCTAAAACCGGACTGGAAAACCTCCAGAATGCCATGTGTGTCTAGAAAAGACATTAATTGGAGTAAACAGAGACAATCAGCGTGCAAACCATGGGTAAGCTGGGTGAGCCATTAGCTCCCCTAGCTCAGACATCAGCTCCCCTGAAAACATGATTTGTGAATTTTTGGGGGGTCTCTAAAATACTGACAATAAATGCTATTTTTGCCATGCATTTCTAATTTTCTGTAATTTTCTGTATCGTCATCATCGTGTATAATAATAAAATTAGGCTATTTTGATGTATGATTAATGATTTGCGTATAGTGGCTACTTACTGGGGACATAATTCACAGCATTCTAGCCTTTTGTGGTGTTTACTACATCTCCCATGACCCTTAGCGGGGGATGACGTAGTTAAAGAGAGACAGACGAGTGAAAGTTGAATGGAAGTGTTGTTTGTGCGACAGTTAGCGTGCGTAATAAACTAGTGTTTTTGCATCGGAACACGACTCCGTCTACGCTATCATTACTCGCATTCCTGACGTGATCTTGGACGTATTTCGGAGATTATATCGAACATGTCAACTGAACAACAGAACGCAGATCGCAGAACTTTGAACGCAGTTTCACTCAAGCTGCGCAGAGTGGCAACGCTTGGTTTGCGCAAGCCGAAGCCCAAGTCACTCTCAGGGATATTACAGCGGATGCCACCAAGTACTACTATGTGGTAGCAACCCTTACAAACTCAACGGCAGCGAGAGTGGTGAGTTTGCTGGAAAACCCACCTACACATGACAAATATGTGACTATAAAAACACGCTCTGAGTTTTGAATTTCTTACACGCCTGGCCATGTGTGAGATTATGTACGAGATCAAATCAGCATTGTTTTGATATCCGCCCTCCCCCGGCACTGAACAGCAATGAAACGTCTTAAAGGGGCACTTCACCAAAAAAAACAATGCTGAACAACGCACATTAAGTCTCCCGCGCCTCTCCGCCACGGGCCACCAACGTGGTACTGTCGCCGTCCCAATGACTGGAGACAGGCTTCACTAGTGAGGGGCCTTCATTTAGTCTCTGAACATATGACCAAATGACAAGATAAATGCGTTTCCTCTGACACTTCTAGACTAAATATTTGTTTCATGCTTTGCTGATCCTTTGATGGAGTTCACTTGCTCCCCCCACATGCTCTCTGTGAAGAGGCAGGAGACCACATCCTGATTGCTACTTGACATTTGCATTTTGTTTTTCCGCTCACAAGCTCACAGCCGCCTGTCATCTATCTTCTCCAAACAGCCTTCTGTGTACCGTGTACTTATTAGAGCTAGTGTACATATTCAGAGGCACTTTAATCTGTCTAACTCTCTCTCTCTCTCTGTCTCTCTCTCTCTCTCTCTGTCTAACTCTCCCTCTCTCTCTCTCTCTCTCTCTCTGTCTAACTCTCCCTCTCTTTCTCTCTCTCTCTCTCTGTCTAACTCTCCCTCTCTCTCTCTCTCTGTCTCTCTCTCTCTCTCTGTCTCTCTCTCTCTCTCTCTCTCTCTCTCTCTCTCTCTCTCTCTCTCTCTCTCTCTCTCTCTCTCTCTCCCTCTCAACACAAACACAAACACAAACAAGCTCGACGATCGACTTACCTGAATTTCCTTAACCCCTCACCCTCACCCTAACCATCACCGTAACCACTAAATGCTTGAGCCTCCTAACCATAATCTGACCCTAACCTTTAACCTTTAACCCCAGAATAGCCCTTTGTGTCCTTCCGGGGTCTGACCGACATTCCCACGAGGACAGAAACGTTCTCGTTTTCCTTGGTAAACATTCCTAAAACAAGGGAACACACACAAACACACACACACACACACGTCACACAACGCTGCCATTACACGTAGCTGGTGCAGCCAGTACACAGTCGTATAGCCTACAGCACATACTGTTTTAGGACTCGCTAATTGAGAAGTGAAAAGAATAAATCTATATGGCTATTATTTTATATTTCGCTATTGATTCATATACCACACCTTTTCTATCTTTCTTTCATTTTTTTCTTACCAATTAATTTCCAGACGCTCCCTTGTGGTTGTTTGTGTAAAGCTCCGTGCCTTGGGCCTGTTCAGCCCTGTAGCCCTCAGGCTGCTCACCTCATGTTCAGCCCTGTAGCCCTCAGGCTGCTCACCTCATGTTCAGCCCTGTAGCCCTCAGGCTGCTCACCTCATGTTCAGCCCTGTAGCCCTCAGGCTGCTCACCTCATGTTCAGCCCTGTAGCCCTCAGGCTGCTCACCTCATGTTCAGCCCTGTAGCCCTCAGGCTGCTCACCTCATGTTCAGCCCTGTAGCCCTCAGGCTGCTCACCTCATGTTCAGCCCTGTAGCCCTCAGGCTGCACATGTTCAGCCCTGTAGCCCTCAGGCTGCTCACCTCATGTTCAGCCCTGTAGCCCTCAGGCTGCTCACCTCATGTTCAGCCCTGTAGCCCTCAGGCTGCTCACCTCATGTTCAGCCCTGTAGCCCTCAGGCTGCTCACCTCATGTTCAGCCCTGTAGCCCTCAGGCTGCTCACCTCATGTTCAGCCCTGTAGCCCTCAGGCTGCACATGTTCAGCCCTGTAGCCCTCAGGCTGCTCACCTCATGTTCAGCCCTGTAGC
>NW_028170987.1:2500-12500 GCF_963971535.1 Notolepis coatsorum | reverse complement strand
CATGCCTTTGAGCAACATTGTACTTATTGTACTTATTTTATGCCTATTCTTATGTCTGCATGTTCTACATAGCACTACTTTTATTGTATTTTATATCTATTCTTATCTCTGCACTTTATGCATTGCTTTTATTCTGTCAACTGTATGCAAATTTTATGCCTATGTTCATTTTATACTACTTGCTGTGGGGCACTTTGGCTGCGGTCTATGTGTGAAAGGTGCTCTATAGATTAGTTATTGTTATTTATTATTATTATATTGTAGATAATGTATGCATTGAAATGTCTCGACGACTACTTACACACACACACACACACACACACACACACACACACACACACACACACACACACACACACACACACACACACACACACACACACACACACACACACACACACACACACACACACACACACACACACACACACACACACACACACACACACACACACACACACACACACACAGACACACACACACATATGGCTTGAATATATAAAAGATTTGTCTTTCTCTTTTTGTATTTCTCTCACATAAACTCATGCAAACACATGTAACAAATGTACTACACACACACACACACAAACACACACACACACACACACTTACACACACTCTCTGACACACACGCTGTCAGTCTCACACCTTGCCCGCCTCTCTCACTCTCACCCCAGATGCATATCAATCGCGTGTCATCTGGGAAATATGACTGGGGATGGAAGAGAACTGGTTCCCCTCGAGAGGCTCGCTAGACTTTCATTTTTACATTTTCTGTCTCATCTGGTCTGTCTCATCATCACTCTGTCAATCCTGAACCCCCTTTATAGGAAGATATAAAAAATAATGTAAAAGAAATGATCGGTCTCATCCAGCAAAGGGAACGCAAGGCGTCTGGAAGCGTTGCACAGGCGAAGGACATATTTATATATATATATATATATACATGTAATATAGTATCATTAAAAGGAGAAATGAAATCTCTGGGGTGCTGCACGTGGGCGGTTGTGTTTGCGTGTCTGTCGGCGAGGCTTGTTATTGCGAGCGGCCAGACGTATCGGGTGGACGGGGTAGACGGGACGGTGGGATTTTTGATACATAAAACGAGACGACTTTGACGAGTAACGTTAGCCGCGGAAGAGAAACACTAAAAATTACCCATTATGCGGGTTTAAAATGCTAATTGCTAACATAGGAGGAAAGAATATCTGCTCCTCATGTGGATCAGTTTTAAATACTGGTTCCTTGAAGGTAGAATCTGTAATTCTGGCAAACCTCTAAGCAAAAGAGCCCTTATTGGTATTGCACTTTTGTTTACTTTTTTTTGTTTTGGTAACTTGGTAACTTGGTAACTTTGGTAACGGAATTTCTCCAGAACTCTCTTGGCAGAGCCTGCGGTGTGGCCAGCAGTAGCAACCCCTCCCCCAGAGGTGTGGCCAGCAGTAGCAACCCCTCCCCCAGAGGTGTGGCCAGCAGTAGCAACCCCTCCCCCAGAGGTGTGGCCAGCAGTAGTGACTCCTCCCCCAGAGGTGTGGCCAGCAGTAGTGACTCCTCCCCCAGAGGTGTGGTCAGCAGTAGTGAATCCTCCCCCATAGGTGTGGCCAGCAGTAGTGACTCCTCCCCCAGAGGTGTGGCCAGCAGTAGTGACTCCTCCCCGGGAGGTGTGGCCAGCAGTAGTGACTCCTCCCCCATAGGTGTGGCCAGCAGTAGTGACTCCTCCCCCAGAGGTGTGGCCAGCAGTAGTAACTCCTCCCCCAGAGGTGTGGCCATCAGTAGTGAGTCCTCCCCCAGAGGTGTGGCCAGCAGTAGTGACTCCTCCACCAGAGGTGTGGCCAGCAGTAGCAACCCCTCCCCCATAGGTGTGGCCGGCAGTAGTGACTCCTCCCCCAGATGTGTGGCCAGCAGTAGTGACTCATCCCCCAGAGGTGTGGCCGGCAGTAGTGACTCCTCCCCCATAGGTGTGGTCGGCAGTAGTGACTCCTCCACCAGAGGTGTGGCCAGCAGTAGTGACTCCTCCCCCAGAGGTGTGGCCAGCAGTAGTGACTCCTCCCCCAGAGGTGTGGCCAGCAGTAGTGACTCCTCCCCCAGAGGTGTGGCCAGCAGTAGTGACTCCTCCCCCAGAGGTGTGGCCAGCAGTAGTAACCCCTCCCCCCACTCAACTCCAACCCACACAGACCAAAACAGAAAATGTAAACAAATCGCTATACCAATAGGGGCTCTTTTTCCTAGAGGTCGCTATTTGACGACATTGCAGATTCTACCTTTAAAGCCCCAATCTAGATTTTTTTTGTGACCATATTATCTATGTGGGGTATACATTCTTAAAGAGTTTCTGTAGATGGAACAGAAGCCTTCAGGACCAAACCCATTTTAAATGAGAATGTATTACTCCATATTACTCCAAAATATCTCCAATGTAAACAGAATGTTTACAGCCACCATATTGGGGGGGGGGGGGGGGGGGGTGCGGCAGTAGCTCAGGAGGTAAAGCAGTCTGTGGTTCCCGGTTCCGGCTCCTCCCAGTTGTGTGTCGAAGTGTCCTTGAGCAAGACACTTGACCCCTAACCCTTAACGGCCATCAATGTGTGAGTAAATGTGAGGCACAGGTTGTATAGCGCTTTGGATAAAAGTGCCGTATATAAATGTCCATTTACTGATAGATCTCACATTCACCTTTTGTCTAGTGCTTGTCCTTGATTGAAGGGCTTCTTAGTTAAAGTTCCTCTGGCGCTGGGACCCATATGTTCACGTTTGGATCACAGATTGGGCCTTTATGTTGTAGAAATAATAATACTTGCAAGAACGGGATTTCCTCTCGTGAATCATGACACGTCAGTGTTAGTTGTACATGGTGTGGTGGGGTACATGTTCACTGATACAACAGGTGTGGTGAGCAGTGTTGGTACTAACGCGTTACAAAGTAACGCGTTACAGAAACGAAGTTACTTTTTGCCGCAACTAGTACTCTAACGCATTACTTTTGAAATTCAGTAACGCTACTTACGTTACTGAATGGTTCGTCACTGCGTTATTTGCGTTATATACGGCGTAGATTGATAGCGAGCGGTAGTGATTATTATTATTATTATTATCCTCATCCCCACCCGCGTAGAATGATACGAGGCGAGTCTGGCCACTGGCCAATCAGAAGTGCGCAAGAAATGCGGCTACGGAAAGAAATAGACCCTCTCTATTGTAAACAAAACAAACGCTCGCTATGAATCTATATAAAAAGAACGCAGTAACAAACTAACAAACCATTTAGCAACTACTTGGAGAGATAATTAATATACAACATGGAAACGAGATAAAGAACATGTTTGAGGCGCTGCTGGAGTCAACTGGACTAACGTAACGTTACTACATCTCAACCACCGCAGACTTTGGTGAGTCAGTGCAATGTGTTCACTGAAACTCAAGTTGATCAACGGATTTTGAATGTACGAAATCTGCCAGGGAATCTCATAATACTAATCAAACAATATAAATATAGTCCTTTCATGCACAATTGATATCCTAACTATTCTAACGTTGCAATGCTTTGATTGATATCTTAAACAACGTTGCAACTTGCAAGATGGTGAATGAATGAATGAATGAAAACTTTATTTAACAGATTGCAGAATGGGTACAATACAGTACGGCTCAATACATACAATTGTTAAGGGGATGCAGACCTGAGAAAGACGTTTGTCTTGTTTCCATCAGGGTCCCCCATTTTCAATTCATATAGACATTTATGACATACACAACATACATGACATTTATGGCATAGGGACATATAGGTATTTAGTACTGATACATTTGTGACATAAACGGTATTCAAATATACAGTACTGTTACCCCTAGCTTTGGGTAGGGCATTCCACATTGTTGTGGCATAATTGCGAAACGTGTTTAGTCCCTTGTTTGAGCCGAATCTGGGTTTTACATGATTTGTTGAGCTTCCTCTGGTGTAGTGGTTGTGGTATTCACTGACCTTTGGGAAGTATTTTGACATGTACATGGGTACCCCGGTCGTATAGTGTATCTTGTAGACCAGGCCCATTGCAAGTTGCTGTACTCTGTCGTCTACTCTAAGCCATCCTAGGTTGTCAAAGTGGGCAGGGGTGAGGTGGGTTCTGGGGTTCAGGTCAAGTAGTAGTCTGACCAGTTTGTTTTGTGATGTTTGTAATTTTGTTTTAAGCGCCTTTGAGGTGCTTTGGTACCATGAGGTGCACGCATAGTCGTAGTACCCTTTTTTTTTTCAAAACTTTGTTTATTGAAGTTTTTTCATTGCAATATGAGATCATCACAAGGTCAAATTGTACACATATATGCCAGACGTATTGCACATATCTACATATAAGTAGTCAAAATATAGGTCTGTTGAATGTAGACAATATACATATTGCACAAAGGTACATATAGTTAGTCAAAATATAGGTCTGTTGGATAAACAATATACCTATTGCACAAAACTATGTATAAATAAACAAAATATAGGTCTGTTGAATGTAAATAATATACATGTTGCACATGGCTACGTATAAGTAGTCAAAGTATAGGTCTGTTGAATATATAGACTAAAAAATAGTACACCACAAAATAAATATAGATATTGTTTCGGACATAGTCAATTAAACAGATATGTACACTCAGGACAAGCACTGTACAGCAGGAATAGAGGAATGGAACAAAAAAATTTTTAAATGAGAAGGTAGACATCGGTTACATTTGCACAAGTAGATAGGTCACTCGACTGGACTGTGCTAGGTTAGGAGTGAGCATTATTTATGGGGGGTCGATTGAGCCTTGTTCCCCAACATAGGTAAAGAAATGGCCCCATGTTTTATAAAATCTAGCTGTAGAACCCCTTATGACACACCTTATTTTCTCCATCTTAAGGAAGTGCAAAATATCCCTGAGCCACATAGAGTGAGATGGAGGAGTGGGTGACTTCCAATGCAGTAAAATGAGACGTCTAGCCAGGAGAGTAACAAATGCCACCAGGTCAGCTTTATATCGTGGCAGAGACAGAGTAGTAGGGGAGATAGAGACACCAAAGCAAGCAGTTATGGCTGTCGGGCTGATTGGGATCTCAATACTATTTGAGATAGTTTCAAATATTTCAGACCAAAAGTTATGCAGGGAAGGGCAGGACCAAAACATGTGACTATGTGTAGCAGGGGCACGGTGGCATCTGTCACAGGTGGGATCAATGTTGCCATAGATCTTGGCTAGCCTGACTTTAGTAAAGTGTGAACGGTGAACAATTTTACATTGGATCAGTCCGTGCCTGGCACAAATTGAAGAGGAGTGGACCCGGTGTAGAATATCCTCCCACAGGTTTTCTGTGATGTCCTCACCCAGGTCCTCCTCCCATCTCCTCCTGATCTTTTCTAATGAGGTAGGACGCAGTGAGGAAATCAAGCCATACAGGACAGATATAATACCCTTTGTGACCAGTGTAGGCTTTAGTAAAGTGTCAATAGGAGTGGCTTCTGGGAGTTTGGGGAACTGTGGGTTGATATTACGTACAAAACTGCGGACTTGCAAGTATCTGAAGAAATGTGACCTCGAAAGAGAGAACTTGTCAGACAGTTGTTCAAATGATGCAAAAATATTTTCTATATATAAATCACTGAACGTTCTAATACCAAGAGGGGACCAGGAGAGAAAAGCTCTATCCATCACAGAGGGGGGGAAAACAGGGTTAGCTGTAATTGGAGCTAGTAAAGAAAAAGATTGTAAACCAAAATGTCGTCTGAACTGGTTCCATATCCTGAGTGTTGATTTGACAATGATATTTTTAGAGTAGGGAGAGGTGGGAAAAGGTAGAGGTGCGTGAGCCAGAGCAGCCAGTGAGGCAGGGCTGGAAGAAGAGGATTCCAAAAGCAACCATACAGGGGATGAAGGTGTGTCTTCAAACCTTGCCCAATGTTGTAGTGCTCTAAAGTTGGCTGCCCAATAATAGAATTTAAAATTGGGCAGAGCCATCCCTCCCAGAGGCTTTGGTCTTTGTAGGAGGGCTTTACCGAGCCTAGGGACTCTCCTATTCCAGATGAACTGCGACACCAAACTGTCAATTTTCTGGAAGAATGCTTGTGTGAGAAAGATGGGTAAACATTGAAAAAGGTATGAGAATTTTGGCAGGGAGTTCATTTTAACTGAGTTGACTCGTGCCGTTAAGGACAGGGGTAATAGCGACCATCGTTCAAAGTCTTTATGCAGTTTGCTTAACAAAGGGGAGAAGTTAGATTTAAATAAATCCTTAAATTTGTCTGTGAAACGAATGCCAAGATATGTGAAGCCAAGTGGGGAAATTTTAAAGGGTAAAGTATGTAAGGGGTAATTTCGACCTTCAGCATTCAGAGGGAATAGCTCACTTTTATCTAAGTTTAGTTTATATCCTGATATTGCACCGAATGAACTGAAAACATCAAGGGCAGCTGGAATAGAGACAGAGAGATTCGATACATATAAAAGCAAGTCATCCGCATAAAGTGAAGTCTTCTGTTCGATGCCAAACCTATGAATACCAGTTATGTTAGGATTTGATCTGAGAGCAATGGCCAATGGTTCTATTGCGATATTAAATAATAAGGGACTCAAATTGCAGCCTTGCCGAGTAGAGCGAAAGAGAGGGAAATATTCAGAATGTGTGTTGTTGGTTCTGACTGAGGCTATAGGGGAGGTATAAAGCAGTTTCACCCAAGTGATAAATGTTTTACCCAAGCCAAATCTCTCCATGGTGTAGAATAGGTAGCTCCACTCCACCCGGTCAAAAGCCTTCTCGGCATCTAGTGAGATCACAGCTTCTGATATTGAGGAAGAAGAGGGATTATACATGATATTAAGAAGCCGTCTAGTGTTAAAAGAAGAGTACCGGTTTTTTATGAATCCAGTCTGATCTGGGGAAATAATAGAGGGTAGTACCGATTCTAAGCGCATAGATAGTAGTTTGGAAAGAAGCTTTAAATCCACGGATAGCAAACTTATAGGACGGTAGCTCCCACATAGGAGAGGGTCTCTGTTCTTCTTCAAGATTAAGGAAATTGTGGCCTGAGTGAGTGTATGGGGCAATTTAAAACAGCAGAAGGATTCATTGTACATATCAATAAGAAGTGGCGCCAATTTGCCAAAAAACTTCCTATAGAATTCAATTGGGTAACCATCGGGGCCTGGGCATTTACCTGCCTGCATGTTGTGAGCAGCCTCTTCAATCTCCTCTATTGTGATAGGCTCCTCCAGTTTCACCGCTGAGTCGGAGTCAACTTTAGGAATATCAAGAGAGTCAAAAAAGTTGCTAAAGGCAGACGGGTCAGTGGGTTGTTCTGCAGCATAGAGAGATGAGTAGAAGTTTTTAAATTGTTCATTAATTTCTTTGGGATCTGTAGTTCTGCCTGTTGAAGTTTGGATTTGTGGTATTTGATGCGAAGCTGATGCCTGTCTTAATTGATGAGCTAATAGTTTATTCGCCTTATCTCCGTGTTCATAGTAATTGTATCTGGATTTGAATAGTAATTTTTCGGTATGGGTGGTAGTCAGAGTATCGAATTCTGCTTGTAACAATAGGCGTTCTTTATATAAATCAGGTGATGGAGCGATAGAGTAAACGTTGTCAATCTGAGTGATCTGTTTGGTTAAATTATCTAATTTCTTCTTTCTGGCTCTAGTCTCATAAGTGCAGTAAGAAATAATTTCCCCCCTTAAGTATGCTTTCAGTGTCTCCCATAGTAAGGAAGCTGAGATCCCAGGCGTCTTATTGATATCCAAAAAAAATCTATCTGCTTGGAAATAAAAGTAACAAAATCTTCGTTCGATAACAAACTAGTATTCAGTCGCCAGGGTGGTCGGGTGTTATCACATCCCCTAATTTGCAGTTCCATTAGAACTGGAGAGTGGTCCGATATGACAATAGCATCATATGAGCAAGATAATACTGATGAGATGAGCCGATTGTCGATCAAGAAATAATCAATACGAGTGAAGGTGTGATGAACATGAGAGAAGAATGAGTATGCTCTGCTAGATGGGTTGTGAAAACGCCAAGGGTCTGAAAGTGAAAACTCTTCCATAAAAGATTGAATGGTTTTAGCAGAGCTTGAAAGTACTGCATTTCTGTTAGATGAGCGATCCAATGATGGATTAAGCCAGCAATTGAAGTCCCCTCCTAATATCAGATAATGTGTGGAGAGGTCAGGTATCGAAGAGAACACAGATCTAAAAAATGAGCTATTGTCCCAGTTAGGGCCGTAGATATTAAGCATAATCACTGGGGTGCCACAGAGCTTTCCAGTTACCAGCACAAATCTACCATTTGGGTCAGAGAGAACATCTGAGCAAATAAAATTTATTGATTTGTGGATTAAAATTGCCACACCTCTAGCTCTGCTCTGAAATGATGAGTGGTACACTTGGCCAACCCATCGTTTACGTAGTCTGGTATAATCAGATAGCTTGAAATGAGTTTCCTGAAGGGGAAAGCTATATGAACCCCCAAATTCTGAAGATGCCCCAGTACTTTACTACGTTTGATTGGCTGATTTAAGCCCTTACAATTCCAACTAGTAAATTTGACCACTCCTCCAATCTGCTGTGAGGTTTTAGGTTGAGTCATAGACTGGTGTTGAGTGTACAATGAGTAACATCGAAAAGTATGTCCTAATAGTATTTTTTTTGTGCAGTGGCCAAGTCATAGAAAAAGCAACAACAGTATAAACATCGCACAAAAAGAACTGTAAATATAAACAAACCCTTCCCTCCCCCCTCCCCCTCCCTCCCATGCTGATGCGTCTCCTCGAATTGGACGCGCGCATAACCCACTATTACTAACTCTAAAGATAAACACCACCCCTTCCGTGGTTAAGTGACAAATGTTAATATTGTGAAATATCGTAGTCCCCAAAATGAAATAGTCTGTATATGCTCAGTCATATGGACATGAATTATGAACTTGCCGTTCAGCTGATGGTTACAGTCTGGGGAACCGCTTTTCTGAGTTTAGTGTTTATGAAAGTCGAGGCGGCGGCCGGGTCTTCAAACGTGTGCGTTGAACCACTCGGCAGAGTGATTTTCAGAACCGCAGGAAACATCAGCCCAAACTTGATACCAGGACAGGCATGGAGTTCACGTTTCACTCCTCCACAAACGCAGCCCTCTTCTTGGAAACAGCGACGGTGTAATCAGGGAAAATAGAGAGCCTTTTGCCTTGGAAGAGTAGAGGGGTGTCACGGGAGGGTCGCGCTGGCCCGACGTAGGATTTCGTTCCGGAGATGAAAGAAGTGGACCCTGATGATGAGCGGACGAGGCGTCTCTCCCTCTTTGGGTTTAGCCCGCAAAGTGCGATGGGCTCTGTCGAGTAGGGGCTCATCATCCAGGCCCAGTAGGTTCTTGAGTAGGCGGCCGATGAATTCCGTTGGCCGCGGACCCTCCGAGCCCTCAGGTATCCCCACGAGTCGAAGGTTGTTCCTCCTCGATCTCCCCTCTAGGTCCTCACATTTGTCGGTTAGTAATTTCACCTGTGACGTGAGCTCCTTAACAGTGGAGTCAAGCGAGGAGAGCTGGTCACTGTGGTCGCTCGTCACACGTTCCAACTCGCAGATAGTTTGCCCGTGTTCATTTATTTTCAGCAGCAATGGTTCAGTAATATTCACCAGCTCCGTGCGCACTGCAAGGATTTCAGCTCTCAGGTTAGTTGCCGATGAGTCAATTCTGCCACAAATATCTTCCTTCAGCGAGTTCAGCATTGATTGTAAGGCCCCTAGATCAAAGGCGCTGCCGCTGGTCATGTTAGCAGCTGGCGCGTGCGGTGGGGGTGGCCCGGGTGGCTGATCAAAGATTGTTTGTTGTCCTGCACGCGTCGTCCTTAATTTGGGTTTAACAGGACCCATGGACGATTTAAAGTGTCGAAAAGTCTGCCTGACTGGTAGATGAACATACGTTGTCCAGTGTCCAAAGTCCAAAAAGAAAAAACGTAGTTAAAGGACTATTTATAATTGAAGTTTGTCACAAACCG
>NW_028170988.1:0-17727 GCF_963971535.1 Notolepis coatsorum | reverse complement strand
TGAGATCCTCTCTAGGGGTGTTATTATGGGCAACATAACGTCACACGTGCCGGTCTTCACAGACGCCTCCCAGTAGGGCGCAGGTGGACGCTCCCTCCGACCCCTCACATCAATGTGTTAGAGCTCAGCGCAGGGCTACTGGTGCTACTGGGGTTCTTACTGCTACTGGTGCTACTGGGGTTCTTACTGCTACTGCTGCTACTGGGGTTCTTACTGCTACTGGTGCTACTGGGGTTCTTACTGCTACTGGTGCTACTGGGGTTCTTACTGCTACTGGTGCTACTGGGGTTCTTACTGCTACTGGTGCTACTGGGGTTCTTACTGCTACTGGTGTTACTGGGGTTCTTACTGCTACTGGTGCTACTGGGGTTCTTACTGCTACTGGTGCTACTGGGGTTCTTACTGCTACTGGTGCTACTGGGGTTCTTACTGCTACTGGTGTTACTGGGGTTCTTACTGCTACTGCTGCTACTGGGGTTCTTACTGCTACTGGTGCTACTGGGGTTCTTACTGCTACTGGTGTTACTGGGGTTCTTACTGCTACTGCTGCTACTGGGGTTCTTACTGCTACTGGTGTTACTGGGGTTCTTACTGCTACTGGTGCTACTGGGGTTCTTACTGCTACTGGTGTTACTGGGGTTCTTACTGCTACTGCTGCTACTGGGGTTCTTACTGCTACTGGTGCTACTGGGGTTCTTACTGCTACTGGTGTTACTGGGGTTCTTACTGCTACTGGTGCTACTGGGGTTCTTACTGCTACTGGTGCTACTGGGGTTCTTACTGCTACTGCTGCTACTGGGGTTCTTACTGCTACTGGTGCTACTGGGGTTCTTACTGCTACTGGTGTTACTGGGGTTCTTACTGCTACTGGTGCTACTGGGGTTCTTACTGCTACTGGTGCTACTGGGGTTCTTACTGCTACTGCTGCTACTGGGGTACACTTTCACTGGCTGGTGAAGGATCAGTGTGTTCTAATCCGGACTGACAGCCAAACCATAAATGAACAAACAGGGAAGAGTTCACTCCCCCCTACTCCACTGAGTGGCTGTGGATCTTATGGCTCTGGGCCTCTGCACAGTCTCAAGGCTCTTACGCGTTGCAGGCGAGGACAATGTGCGAGCGGATCTCATGTCCCGGGGGGGGGGGGGGGGGGGGTCCCTGTCAAGGCGAATGGAGGTTACATCCAGACATTGTCAAACAGATCTGGAACTGGTTTGCGGAAGCGGTGGTCTCACTCACTGCTAGGGCTGGATATCGTTTGAACATTTTCGATACACCTGCCAAAACTGATACCTATGGGATTGGATACTGATACCAACACCTTTTTTCAATACCTTACTCGGATATTAATCGGAGGCTTTGTTACATTTGGGATGATTTTTGGATTGTGGTTGATTGGAAGGAATGTTATATCTTGGAACAAACATACTTATTGGTTCACTGACCCTGATGCGATGAACTACTTAGGTATCGTAATGTGGTATCAAATTACACTTTCTGAAAGGTTGAACCTTGAGAACAAAGGTATCGCACCGGACGTCATCAGAACCATTCAGAGTGCGCATGCTCCATCCACCGCCTCCGTTTACACAGGAAAGTGGGTATTGTTCCAAAACCGGTGTGAGGCCAGGTCTGCTGGGTCAAATCTCGGAATTGGTCCTCGCCTATCTTCAGTCTCTGTAAGACGACAGCCTGTCTTTCTCAACGGTGAATGTATAACACGCCTCGTCTATTTCAGCACGTTCACCGGGGTTTCGACGGCAAACCTCTGTTTAGCCACCCGTCGTTTAAGCGGTTCCTGTGTGAGCGATTATGTCTTAAACCAGTCAAGCGTGTTTTGACTCCACAGTGGGACCTCCATTTAGTACTACAAAGTCTAACGAGAGCCCCTTTTGAGCCTTTGGAACAAGTTCAAAGGACAGAGTTCCTTTTGGCCATCTCATTTGCCATCTGTGTCAGCGAGCTGTGCACTTTGTCGGTTCAACCAGAGTGCCTGGCCGTCCACAGTGATGGTAGCTGTGGCCAGACCCTGCCTTTGTTCCTACAAATATCAAGAGCTCATTCAACTCTAGGGATATTTTCCTTAAGGCCTTCTATCCTTCTCCTCACTCTGATGACAGAGAAATTGAGCATGCATCTGTTATGCCCTATCATATAAGATAAGATAAGATTGATTGATTGATTGAAAACTTTATTAACAGATTGCAGAATGGGGGGGGGGGGGGGGGTACAATACAGTACAGCTCAATACATACAATTGTTAAGGGGATGCAGACCAGAGAAAGACTTTCGTCTTGTTTACATCAGGGTCCCCCATTTTCAATTCATCAGGACATATATGACATACATGACATACAGATAGTCAGTACTGCTACATCTATACATTTATGACATACCAGATTTGCAAATACAGTACTGTTTGTGATACAGAAGGAGTCAGGAAAAGGGAGTATATACATTTGACGTAGAAACTGTACATTGGAGGAGGTTGGGTGGGGGGGGTTGGGTACACTGGGATATTGACAACCATACTGGGTAATCTACATTGGAGGTGGTTGGGGGGGGGGGGCACACTGTATATACAAGCAAAACTGTACATTGAGGGGGGGGGGGGGGGGGACACTGTACAAACAAACAAAATTGTACATTGGACTATTGACAAAACCATACTAGGTAAATGACTGTACATTGGAGGGGGTTGGGTTAGGATATTTACAGGGGCCAGTGTTGAATTGCAGTCTCCCGTAGGTGTCCCTTGAGAGAGGTTTTGAAAGTGGGTAGTGATCCACATTCCTTTACAGCTTTGGGTAGGGCGTTCCACATTGATGTGGCATAATTGCGAAACGTGTTTAGTCCCTTATTTGAGCCGAATCTGGGTTTAACATGATTTGTGGAGCTCCCTCTGGTGTTGTGATCGTGGTATTCACTGACCTTTGGGAAGTATTTTGACATGTACATGGGTACCTTGGTGGGATAATATATTCCTTTGTTGATGTGAGGGCTGTGGGTGTGTGTGTGGGTCATGAGCAGATAATAGAGACTCTTAAAGTTATACGTGAAACGAATAACCAATAAACTGCTTACGCAGATGTTTTAGGAGAAGGGGGAAAACAACACAAAACAACCTTTACAGGTGGAAGCCTCAAAGTGAGTATTTAAGAAAATAAGTAAAGTCCAAAAAAACAGGACGACACTCATTAAAGAGGTATTGTAGAAAAAATAAATAAGCCACAAAAACAAAAACAGAGTTTATATTGAAAACATAAAACAATAAACCTCCACCAAGGGAGTTTATGTGCAAAAGACAGTTCCAAAAGAACAAAAGAAAACACTACCATAAAGGGCTCAGCCTCTATGAAATAAAGTGTAAGCCAGTAGCTGAAAACAAGGATGGCTACAAAAGAAGGCTAAATGCTGAATAGGGCAGCACTACACTTAAATCTAATAAGCCTGACCAAAAGTATAGCCAGCACAAGGAAATTAATTAGCAGTTGACACTGCGATCTCCAAACTTAAATAGACTCAACATGGCCATAGGCACAGCTGCACTGCATCAGCCGTAATCAAGCCCACACACCTGCCGACCCATGAGGCAATTAACCACAGGGACCAGGAATTGACAGCTATCCCTCACAGAAAGGTGAAATAAAGCAAAAATAGACAGCTGTCCCTCACAGAAAGGTGTAATAAAGCAAAACCCATGACAGGTGATCCCCTTGGGGAAATTCAGACGTCATGTGTCAGTTCTATGCAAATGTTATCTCACTGCCTACTATAATTTTAAGAGCGCTGCTCTGTTGTAATTCAAAACTGAACTTTGTAAAGAAACTCAAAGTTGTGAGCGACGCACTGCTCTGTTGTTCTATAAGGTCATTTAGAACTGTACTTTGTAAAGAAACTCAAAGTGTTAAGAGCGATGCAATGCTCTGTTGTATGTTAGAACTTTGTAAAGAAACTCAAAGTATTAAGAGCGATACACTGCTCTGTTATATTTTTATTGAACTATTTTATCACACTTTTAGCTTTTTACTGATGCACTGCTCTGTTGTATGTTAAATACCCTGTTGTATGATGTCCGTTCTATTTGATTATTTTTTGCCTATTTTTAAACTGAATCAAACCGCACTTTTTTTTACTCTGTCTATTCTATTTGTATTATTTGTATTACTGAATGAAACTGTAAACAGCGAGGCCTATTGGGATGCTAGATCCTAATGTGAAACACTGTGATGTACCTTACCTTGCTACCTCTCTATCTTTTTTATGCTCGCTTATGCCTGTATTTTTCACTGTTGTGAAGCACTTTGAACTGCAACTTCTGTATGAAAAGTGCTATTCAAATAAAGTTATTATTATAGCAGATTGGGGGGGGGGGGGTACATGCAGGGTAATAGACGGAAGTAAGTATAGGCAATACAATCTAATTTGAATATATAAATACAAGAAAGATAAACAGTGACATACAATATAATGAACTCTGAATATAAAAATATGAGAAAAGTAAACAGTGTAAACAAAGGTGCAGATGAAGGTCCGTATGCCCTATCAGTTATGGTAAATGGTGCATTTATATAGCGCTTTTACCCAAAGCACTTTACAATTCTTTTGTTCCTCACATTCACCCATTCACTCACACATTCACACACCGACAGTGGAGGCGACCATGCAAGATGCAAGGTGCCAACCTGCTCATCGGAAGCAATTAGGGGTTAAGTGTCTTGCTCAAGGACACTTTCGTCACGCTGCCCACAGAGGAGCGGGAATCGAACCGGGAACCTTGCGACTACCAGACGACCGTTCTACCTCCTGAGCCACTGTTGTACACTACAATACTGTGAATAAGCAATACAAATAAATTGAATGTGAATATATACTATGAGTAGCCTAAAGGTAAACAGTATACACAGAGACCCTTAGGACTGTGGTGAGACATTCCTAATAGTTCTGCATCCATTAGTTATCCAGCTGCTGGCAGCAGTTCATGCCCACAGGTGTGTGCTAGCCAGGGCTTGACGTTGACACCTGCCCACCTGCCCAATGCGGGTAGAATTCATCATTGGCGGGTAGATGCGTCATTCTACCCGCCAATCGGGCGGGTGCCTTTTTTTTCTATGAAAAAAAAACATTGTATAGTCTACAAAGGGCATCTGGAATAATTATGTCAATCCAGGTGATATTATATAGTACTACAACTCCCACAAGGACTGGATGCGCACAGTGTGCTCATTCCATTGGCCCATCCACTTCGTCCTATCGCACGCGTCGTGTTGCTTCCGTGTGTGACAGCTGACGCTGTTAACGTTAGCTCGACAACTGGTTAGTGCGACCGACTCATCCATAGTTTAACAGACAGTTAGCTAACGTTACAATGTGGTGGAATATTGTGAAAAGACCGGGTGAACTAAACCATCGACAAACAGAAAAGAGAATGAGACCGAGGCCGACTATTTGTGGATGTGCGAGTAAGTAAACAAACTGTATGTATTATGTAACGTGTATTATTAAACTAATATTACGGTGTTTGTTAGCTAGCTAGCCACATTCATTTAAGCATAAAGGCTCGAGACTAACACCGTCCTGGCCACCCTTTCAGTCAAGCTGCCCCAGATGCCTCTTTCTTGGTTAAAAGCTGCTATATAATTGCAGTCTATTTACCATTCAGATCAAACATGGCTTGTTTCCTAGCCATTCTATTCTACCGTGTTCTATTCTTCTGTGTTCTGTTCTTCCATTGAATTCCATATGTTCTCTCTGATGTTCTCTCTCTCTCTCTCTGATGTTCTCTCTCTCTCTCTCTCTCTCTCTCTCTCTCTCTCTCTCTCTCTCTCTCTGATGTCTTGGTATAGTGGGCAGGTTGAAGTATATGTCTCTGATGTCTTGGTATAGTGGGCAGGTTGAAGTATATGTCTCTGATGTCTTGGTATAGTGGGCAGGTTGAAGTATATGTCTCTGATGTGTTGGTATAGTGGGCAGGTTGTTAAGAAGTGTAGCTCGGTTTCCACCTCATCTCGTGTGCAGTGGGTGCACAGTCTGTCTTCTCTTGGGAGCCATGTCTGCCTATGGCGGCCTTTCTCAATGGCTAGGCTGTGCTCGCTGAGTCTGTACCTAGTCAAGGATCTTCTTAGTTTCTTCATAGTCTCTATCTCTCTCTCTCTCTCTCTCTCTCTCTCTCTCTCTCTCTCTCTCTCTCTCTCTCTCTCTCTCTCTCTCTCTCTCTCTCATTCATCACTGTGGTGAAAAAAGGAGTCTGGAGCCCATTTTCACATGATCATTTTAATAATCACAATGTTGGGTTATGATCGGCGTGTGTGGGGATTTTTGGCCGGTGAAAATGCTGAGTGGCTAGTGACTTTGGAAAACCACTTGCCACAGTGGCTAGTGAGCCAAAAGGTTAACGTCAAGCCCTGGTGCTAGCGGTGAGCATTATTAGGGTCCGCATTTTTCCCAATAGCGAATCTCTTTGCCTGCTACTGTATGTCTTGTGCGTGTTACAATTTGTAACTCCTTGACTGATCGTCCAGGTTTTCAAAATTTTCTCTACCTAATACCTCTTGCCCTACGGGGTTGAGAATAGTGTGTGAGTGGGTGCTTATATGCATGGTTAAATAAAGTTATCTCTTTAGTTATAATGTGTAACCTAGACTTGATTCCTTCCCTTCCTTCCTTCTCTACCCCTTTTTCTGTTGGTTAGAATAAGGGGATTTGGTTTCTTGTGTTTTCTAAGCCATTTCTCAGCCAGTTGGTTCATGGCCCTATTGTCCAATAGGTGAAGCAAGAATCTGAAGCCAGTATGATATATAATGAAGGTTATGTATTATAACCATAGTTATATGAATACTGGCAGCGGCGTCTTGTGTCCCTCCCTCTTACCCCTTAGTTTATATCAGTGTGAAAGTAGCTTTGGGAGGGACATTAGACGGCTACCACACCGTGGTCCTGGTCAGCGACAGGTGCGTTGAGTAAAATTAGTGGGCACCCATTGGTGAGAGAAGCAGTCCAATGGGGCGAAGCAAGCCGCTTTGCCAGTATTAATATAACTGGGGTTATAATACATAACCGTCATTATTTCTAGGCCAAGAAGATCCCTTTCTGGATGAGGTGCGAATCGAATTTGAATCCGTGTTCCTGAGGAGAACCAGGGGACATTAGAAGAGTCCGTCCGTCCAGCTGTCCAAACTACAGTAGCAGCGGTCACTTCCCTCTTCCACAAAGCAGAGTGTCGGGAGCACTTGATGTCACGGGAAACCCGTGCGGTACTCACTGATCACTAACGACCTCTCCGCCGCTCACCGTTCCCCGGGTCGTTAGTGCAATCCGTCGGTTGATGCGATCGCTCTAAAGTTACTATTGACACACTGCCCCTCCGATTCCAATTACACCGGCCGCTCGGGTGGGTGCGGCGGCGGCGGCGGTGAGGGGCGCTCGTTGTGAATTCAAAGCGTGGCGTTGTGTGGACTCAAAGATGGGGGGGGGGGGGCTGAGAGGAGACGCTACTGTTAGTATAGGGAACGAGGAGCCGGAGGAATGGGATAATTAACCTTCAGCTCGGAAGCATCCTTAAGAGCTGCTGCCAGCCATTGTTAACATTGACAAAGTCCCCCAGAAGACAGAGGGCTTTAAAGGAAAGCGCCACTTTTTATTGAGTTTATTCCCCCGGCCTCTGTGGACCACTTAGTTGGAGTTAAAGGGGTGTTTCACCAAAAAGCAACGCTGATTTACTTGATGCAAATAATAAATATACATTTTTTTTTTTATAAATAAAAAACAAACTATGGTTTTGCACACATTTGTTTAGTTTGACAGTTGACATTGAGGGTAAATGAGTTTGAATATGGCCATCAGTGATGTCATTGGGGACATTGAATCCTTATGTTGTGTTAATTACAGCTCCATGAAATGATGTAGTTGAATATAAAAGAAGCAGTGAAGCCAGACCAGCACTTTGAGTGCTGGTCTGGCTTCACTGCTTCTTTTATATAATACTTAATGGGATTTCAGCACCCAGTGTCGTATCTTGAGAGCGCGGTCTAACTTGACATATGATGTAGTTGAAAAAATAGCAATACCTAGTCTTATAGGCACTGCTACCTTACCATTCCACTGAGCTGTAATTAACACCGCACAGTGATTCAATGTCCCCAATGACATCACTGGTGGCCACATTCAAAACTAATTTACTCTCAATAACTGTCATCAACTAAATGAACGTGTGCTAAACGGTTTAGATGTGTTTGGATGTGTGTGAGATTATGTGCTAAATAAATCAGCATTGTTTTTTTTGGTGAAGTCACGCTTTAAAGTAATATCAAAGTAGTAGTACCATTGAATGCAGTACATACAGTACAAAGAAGTAGGCCTATCATAGTATGCCAGTCAATGGGAAAACGTTGATTAGCCTCATACAAAGCAAATTCCAAATGCTCGAATCAATGTATTTAACAGTGAAACAGCGTCCCAGAGTACAGCACCTCTCATTAAACGGCCCTTGCCCTGAATTATAAAAAAATCTAACTATTTATAATTACGTTCCGCGTGGTGAAATGGACCACGGACTAATGTGAAAACGAAGGAGTGAAGGGAGCAAACGGGGGAAATAGATGAAAAAGAGAGCGGCATCGGTGTTTGACTGGTCCATTATTGTGCAGTGTAGATTGCCTGCCAAGGTGAACAAACGAGTTAGGATAAAATTGGCTGAGGAAATCTATATTCGATCAATGGGCTTGTCGGGTGCAGCGTCACATCCACAACGCTGGGATCCATTATGGTCAATTGGGTCATCCTCTCGGGTAAGAGCATGATCCCAGTAATTGGCTTTCAGTGTGTACAGCGTTGTCTTAAAAGGGTGAGCTCAGCCCCGTTTTCCTACTTGAGAAACGCTGAGCGTTTTGTGCCGGGGCTTGACGCAGGGAGTGCCGTGTGGCCCCTTTGGACTTTGCATTGGTTTTGTGGCCCAACCCGCCGGCGGGCATCCAGTGTGAACAGCATGGATTGTGCTGAGAAAGGACTCCGCCGATCGACTACATCAGGGGTGGCCAACCCGCGGCTCGCGAGCCGCATGCGGCTCTTTGCCCGTCAATGTGCGGCTCTTCCATCCATAAAAAAAAATAATAAAAAAAAAAAAAAAAAAAAATATTATTTTTTTTTTACCTTTTTTTTTTTTTTTACTTTTTTTTTTTTTTATGTCACTCATTCCATAAGGACGTAGAATAAACATTTACACATTTTTTTTAAATGGTCCATTTGCATGTTCTTGGTATCTGAATCTAGGGACATATATGGATCAGTGTCAGAAATAGTGTGTCTGTTACTAGGCTTGAGTAAATTGTAATGAACCAAAGGAGAATATCAATTCTATTTAAAAAAATAATTATCTTTGACTGTAAATAACACCATGCTAAAATTGACCAGACCTGAAAAATCTAAGCAAATGAATAAAGGGAAGATGATTAAACAGAAGGTTTTGTAGATACAGTACTGAATTCTGCCATCTTTTTTATAATGTAAATTTCTCCACCATTTTTCATCATATTGCAACACCGTTTTTTGCAAGACGTTCACAGAAATGTAGAGAAACTAACTGCGTTCTGTTTTATGGCAATAACGTTCAGGTTTGTGGGAGATAATCCCAAAAAATAAGAGAAATTAAAAAGTAAATTCAGAAGTCAGATGATTGACAGGGGCTGGTGTGAGCTGGGTAGGGTAGTTTTTCGAAATTTGAAAGCCCTGAGTCTCTTCCTTCAAAAGACTACACTCACTTTTGGCTGTGCCACTTCCTCCTGTCAATATGCGCCGGTTTCCGACTCAATGCCCTGAGATTTCTATAATCTTATATTTCACTAATAACAGTTAAAATAATTGGTAAACAAACATAATGCTGAAAATATACACTTTTATTGTATATCTTGGGCTTAAGAGGTTAACCCTGTGAGGCCCAAATTAAAAAGAAATTAGCAACTTCAGAGGCCAGAGGGTGGGACATATAAACACATTTGCTATCAAATAGCATTGTGAGGCTGAACAACAGGACCAATTGACTATACATGTGCTTAAAGGGGAACTATCTTATAAATGGCTTTTTTCAGTGTTTACCATTGTTTCTTAGCTATGTGGACTTATATTAATAGGATATATGTCTCTAATTCTCATATTGGCGAATTCTTCCAATTCTCCTCTCACAATATTCACCCTCACTGAACTGAGTCATCTGAAAATGTGCATATCTGTGATGTCAGAGATTTCTCAGCTGCATAATAATGTGGCAGTTGATGTGGCAGTTGGCACCAGGCCACACAGTGGTTGGAGCCCAGCCTCAAAACGGCTTAAGATCTTGAGGTAGAAAAATGCGTTTTTTAGTACTTGATTAGAAATACAAAACAATGCATTTTTTTTGAAAAAAACCTAGGTGTTCCATAGACTCACAGGAATTGTGTAAAAGTGCCCAAATAGTGAAAGAAATTGTAAAATAGTTCCCCTTTAATTTTTTTTAAATAAACATTATTTTTTTAAATGGCTAAAAGTGATTTTGTAATTTTGCAACCGTGGGTCTCACAGGGTACTTTTAACCCTGTGAGGCCCAAATAAAAAAGACATTAGCAACTTCAGAGGCCAGAGGGTGAGACCTATAAACACATGAAGGGTGCCGTGACTGAAAAGAAAGGTTGAGAAACGCTGGTATATGGTGTGGCTCTTTGTGGTACCACAGTAATTTTTTTGTGGCTCTTAGTCTCTGACTGGTTGGCCACCCCTGGACTACATCATCATCGGTAAGAAGGGAATAGGGGCAAGGGGTCCGAAATACTGATCTTACCCTTTACCAGACTATTAGTAGGCTACTGTATCTACTGTATACACTCGCCTAAAAATTATTGTTATTATTCTTTTTTTAATAAAATACGTTTTATTGTTGTTTTATAAAACTAATCCAAACAAAGAAATAGCTCAGCGCAAACCGCCAATCGACTTGGCCCGTCCTCGTCCAACAACCTCCGGCGCGGTGGAGAGTCCTCCCCGCTACAAATGCGCCGTGGTGACCCTGCCCGGCAACCGAGATCAGCCATCAGCACCCGTAACGTCCAGCTCCAGATGGCAGCCCCCCCAGTCCCACATGTCCTGCTCATTCAAAAAGGGGGAAGAAAGAACCAGTTCAATGCTCGTGCTTCTTCTGTCGCACAGTTTTCAATGTCATCTGGCAACAAATTCGAATGATCGGCCATTCCGTCCGAATGACACGTGACACTTGAGATACTCACGTCTATGAGTCGAGGTGACGCGCACAAAAGAACCGCGGGACCTTGACATGCGTGGCGCCATAAGCATAGGCCCGTCGCTACGGAGCACTCAGAGGGACCGCTTCCGCCCGCGCACACTCTCCTTCACAACGTCTTGTGGAGTAAGTGAGGCTTTTACAGAGGGCCGTTTATCTTCCCACCCTCTCATCTTCTGGTACTAGGTAACTAGATGTAGTTAAATGGGACAACGGTGGCTCAGGAGGTAGGATTCCGGTTCGATTCCCGCTCCTCCCGGGCACAGTATGTCCTCTCCTCGAGCAAGACACGTAACCCCTAATTGCTCCCGATTGAGGTTGGCTCTTTGCATGGTCGCCTCTGCCGTCGGTGTGTGAATGTGTGAGTGAGTGGGTGAATATGAGGAACAAAATGTTTTAAGTGCTTTGGATAAAAGCGCTATATAAAAATGCACCATTTACCATTTAAAGCCACGATTTGTGATTTTGATTTCTATGGACAATGGGCTTTTATTATTAAAATATGTAGTACTATTCGACCACAAGCAAAAAGATACACATTGGTTGTTATAGCCATAAGTAGTATATTTATGGATTTTATAAAAAATTAACAATGTGTGCATTTTACAAATAAGTACATATATTACATATTAAAAAAGATGCACTCATATGTGGTGAGAGTGAGACTATACGTTTGTTTGTTACATTTGGATGATGGATTGGACCTTTAACATACAGTCGTTTTTATATATATATATATTAGGGCTGTCAAAATGAATGCTTTAACTTTGGAGATTAATTTAAATTATTTAAAGCATTAAAATAAATTAATCTAGATTAATCTATGGAGTGAAACATCTTCAATCTTAGCGCCGCGGATATAAGAAAGAGGTCTAGCTGAGTCAATGTCGATGGTTTTGTTGAACATTTGTATTTCACAGGAGAGAAACTGTTTTCGAAAAAAGCTATTAAAATAGTCTTTGAATCTAAATATACTTTCTTTGTGTTGATTTTACATGAATTCCATGATTTTACTCAAGTAAATATCTGTTACAAGCTTCGGTCTTATGTAGAAAAATGCTATTTTTAATCTAGATTAATACTAATATACTATACTATACTAATATATATATATATATTTATTTATTGAGTTTTTTCCAGTACAACCAACATTTATAAATGATATGTGCTTGAAAGTTTTCCATTTGAAACACAAAACGGAATACAAAGGACAGCAGACATCAAAACAAAGTGACAGACAGACAAACAAAAACAGTTTCAGAAAGAAATTATAATAATAGTAATAAAGAAATATGAAAAAAGAGTAAATAAAAAAAAAAGTAAAAAGGATAAAAAATGTAATTAAAATATACAAAAAATTAAATAAACATACAGTAGGTTTACATTAGGATAAAACCAATGGTGGGAAAAGTACCAAAATAAGTAGAAATACCCTGACAGAATAGTAAAGGTTCTGCATACAAATCTTTGTTTTGAAATGTCCAATGCTTGGGATCATTCAGTCATTCAGATCCTTCAGTCTTGGATGAAAGTGCCCGTGACGTTGGCCCAGTTAGACCGGCTCTGATCATGTCCTCTAACAGCTGAGCTGAACTCTGAAAGTGCATAATTTCCACCAATTTATCACATATCGTGCGAGCAAAACCCTTTTTCTTCCAAGTAACTAGTGACTGTAATTTCAGATCAAATGTAGTGGAATGAAAACGTTACTACGTACTAATGAAACAAAAGTACTGCAGTCTAGTCCACGTGGCTCACATTTACATTTACATTTACATTTAGTCATTTAGCTGACGCTTTTATCCAAAGCGACTTACAAGTTCTGTACGACAAGCCATCAGGAAGGGCACAACTCTATCAGCTGAGTAACAATGTTCGTCAAAGTGTTGAGTGCTACAGTGTAGGTTAGTTTATTAGGACAAGTGCATGACAGTATGGTTAGTTAGGGTTAGATCATTTTTTTTTTTTTTTTTTTTTTTTTTTTTTTTTTAATTCAGATAATGGTTGAAGAAGTGCGTCTTTAGTCGACGGCGAAAGATTGGACGTGTTTCGGCTGTCCTAACTGGGGTGGGTAGTTCATTCCACCATTGTGGGGCAAGGACTGAGAATAGGCGACTTCTCTTTGATGACCCTCCCGGAGCTTGGATAGGAGTAGGTCTGAGGCGGCCAGAAGAAGCAGAGCGTAGGGGTCTTGAGGGTGTGTAGTTAGAGACCATTGACCGGAGGTAGGCGGGAGCAGTTCCCTTTGCCGCACGGTATGCTAGGTCAAGGGCCTTGAAGCGGATTCGTGCAGCAATGGGGAGCCAGTGCAGGTCCCTAAGAAGTGGGGTGACATGGGCCGACTTTGGTAGGTTTGAGATCAGGCGGGCCGCTGCGTTCTGAATGAGTTGAAGAGGCTTAGTGGCAGTGGCCGGGAGGCCAGCGAGCAGTGCGTTGCAGTAGTCGAGGCGGGAGATGACTGTTGATTGGACGAGGAGTTGGGTGGATTCTTTTGTCAGGAAGGGGCGGATCCTTCTGACGTTGCTCAGGAGGAATCGGCAGGTTCTGGTTGTCGCTGCGATGTGAGCAGAGAAGTTCAACTGGTCGTCGAGGACAACACCAAGGTTCTTGGCGGTCGGGGACGCGGTCACAGCTGCATTCTCGACTGTGATGGAAAGGTCGGTCAGGGGGGAGGATTTGGCCGGCAGGTGGAGCAATTCTGTTTTGCTTAGGTTCAGTTTGAGGTGGTTGGTCGTCATCCAGGCGGAGATGTCGGACAGACAGGCCGAGATCCGCTCAGAGACGTGGATATCTGAGGGAGGGAAGGAGAGGAAGAGTTGAGTATCGTCGGCATAACAGTGGTAGGAGAAGCCATGAGACGTGATAATGTTACCCAGTGATTTAGTGTAGAGGGAGAAGAGAAGGGGTCCTAAAACCGAGCCCTGGGGGACACCCGTCCGCAGGGGGCGGGTGGCCGACAGGGTCCCTCTCCATGACACTTGGTAGGAGCGGTCATTGAGGTATGATGACAACCATGTCAGCGCAGAGCCAGCCACTCCCATTCCTGCGAGGGCCGCGAGGAGGATCTGGTGGTTGACTGTGTCGAAGGCTGCAGATAGATCTAGGAGAATCAGGACAGAGGAGAGGCCTTTCGCTTTTGCTAAGTGAAGTGCCTCTGTGACCGCAATGAGGGCTGTCTCTGTGGCGTGACTCTGGCTTGTTTTAGGGAGGTGGGGACCACCCCCGAGTTGAGTGAGGAGTTGATGGTTGCAGTTAGGAATGGGAGGATGTCTGGTGCTATGGTCTGGAGGAGTGGGGAAGGTAGCCGGTCCAGCTGGCATGTAGTCGGACGGTTCGACGTTACCAGTGTCAGGGTCTCGGCTTCTGTAATGGGAGAGAAAGATGACAGAGTGAAGGATGAGGTTCTCGATTCAGCATTTGGAATGGGTGGGGGTTGGGAGAAGGAGCTGCGGATGTTCTCCACTTTTTCCTCAAAGAAGATCGCAAAGTCTTCGGCAGAGAAAGATGATGGAGGGGGGGGTGGGGGGGGAGTGAGGAGGGAGGACATGGTAGCATGCAGTTTGCGAAGATTCTTGGCAGAGGCCTCGATCCTATGGTGAAAGAAAGAAGCTTTGGCATTAGTAATGGTTTTGGAGAATGTTAACAAGAGGTTGTGATATGTGTCGATGTCAGCAGTGAGGCGTGACTTTCTATACTTCCTTTCAGCTGCTCTCAGGACCTGTCTTTGTTCTCTCACTGGATCTGTCAGCCATGGACTGGGTGGGGAACGGCGGGCAGGTTTCTCAACGAGGGGACAGAGCTTGTCGAAGGAGGTTGCAAGGGCTGAGAGGAGGGTGGAGGTTGCCATCTCTGTGGAGAGAGCAGAGAAGGTGTCACTCAAAGGTAGAGCGGACAGTATGTCAGAGGAGAGGGTGGAGGGGGATAGGGAGGCCAGGTTGCGTCTGAGTGAGACGGTTTGAGTTGGGGTGAAGACCTTTCGGTTAAGCATGAGAGTTAGTGAGAAGGATATGAAGGAATGGTCAGATACATGTAGGGGAGTTACCGTGGTGTTAATGATGCTGGAGTTACGGGAAAATATGAGATCCAAGGAGTTGCCTGCTTTGTGGGTGGGAGGCATGGCAGTGGGAGTCAGGTCAAATGATTGTAGGAGGGAGACTACTATGACTGACTGAGATGAGTCAGGCAGGTTGAAGTCGCCCAATAGAAGGAGAGGGGTACCATCTTCCGGTAAGGAGCTTAGAAGCATGTCCAGCTCATCTGTGAAGTGATCGAGCGGACCTGGAGGGCGGTAGAGTGTAACAATGGTGAGATTGAAAGGATTAGAGACAGATACAGCATGATATTCAAAAGAGGAGAGTGACAGTGCTGGGAGGGGTGTTACGTTTGTAGTCCATGAAGGAGATGTCATGAGGCCAGTGCCTCCACCCCGCCTGGAAGGTCGAGGTGTGTGAGTGAAGTTATAGTTTGTAGATAATGCTGCAGGTGTTGATGAGTTATTGGGGGTTATCCAGGTCTCAGTTAGAGCCAGGAGCTGCAGATTTTGACTATGGGCGTAGGCAGTAATGAAGTCAGCTTTCTTGACTGCTGATTGACAATTCCATAAGCCTCCCCGTACTGTGACAGGTGTATTAGTGGCTGTAGGAGGGTAGGAGAGATTGGCCGGGTTGCTAGCAAACTGCCGTGGGTGGGTTGAATCTGTTCTGGAAGAGCAGATTGTGGATATGAGACACATTGTGGTGTCAAGGGTGGCAGGGAGGAAGTAGAGGAATAGCAGCGTGGAGTGAAAGGTAGGACTAGGGTGTACTAAGCACTAGGTTGATCGGTGGATCCCTCTGCGGATAACTCCAGGAAAACTCCTCTTTGTCCCTCTTCGTTTCTCGACGCTTCACTGACGCTAATCCTGCAGGCCTCTAAATCCCTATCACTAATTAGTGCTGTCTAACACCTGGCCCTTAATGGGTCACTTAAGAAAACAAAATGGCCGCTTTAAACACGCCCCTTAATCAAGTCAGCTGGTCAGGTCAGCAATCAAGTCTCAGTTTAAAGATATTACTAAATTACTTAAAATGTCTTACCCTGATGCAGTGTAAGTCTCAGTGAATGAGCTGTCCTTCCACAACAGAATGTAGTACAGAGTGATTCCAGGAGAGGCTGAGGTTCTGCTTTTAAGCAGTGACAGGGCTCTGAGATCACACTCAGTACACAAGTGCTGTCTTTAAGCAGGAAGCAGCTTTTAATGGGTCACTTAAGAAAACAAAATCACATCTTCACTATACTATAGTATATACTATCCTTTCCCCTCCTGTATCTGCCACTGAACTCAGTGAGGGAACAGAGATGTACTCCAGGCACAGGGTTAATGGACAGACGTAATGGATACAATACTGCTGACTCAGTGCATCCATGTGTACACGTTGTACTTTACATGTCATACAGTATTCAGAGGCCACATCACACAGGCACAGGCAGGTTATTGATGCACGCTAACTCAAGAAGGTCTTGTATTTTGTGTAACAAAACGAACATACGCACAGTAGGTGTACAAACCACCTCCTCGCTCTCTCATGCGCCTCTCCTCTTGATTCCTCTCTGCTATATTCCTCTCCTCTCCTCTCTTCTCCTCTCCTCTAGTCTCCTCTCCACTCATCTATTTGCACTGTCTCTACTATATTCCTCTCCTCTCCCCTCTCCTCTGATCTCCTCTCCTCTCTCCCTTCCCTTCCCCTCTCCACTACTCCCCCTCCTCCCCTCTCTCCTCTCTACTCCTCTCCCCCCCCTCTACTCTCCTCTCTGCTCCTCCTCCCCCCTCTTCTCTCCTCTCGTCTCCTCCCCACTCCTGTCTCCTCCCCATTCCTCTCATCTCCTGTCTCTTCTCCTCTCCTCCCCTCGCCTGTCTTCTCTCTTCTCCTGTCTTCTCCCCTCTCCTGTCTTCTCCCCTCTCCTCTCCTCTCCTCTCCTGTATCCTCTCCTCTCCTGTCTTCTCCCCTCTCCTGTCTTCTCCCCTCTCCTCTTCCTCTCCTCTCCTCTCCTCTCCTCTCCTCTCCTCTCCTGTCTCCTCTCCTCTCCTCTCCTCTCCTCTCCTCTCCTCTCCTCTCTCCTCTCCTCTCCTCTCCTCTCCTCTCCACTACTCCCCCTCCTCCCCTCTCTCCTCTCTACTCCTCTCCCCCCCCTCTACTCTCCTCTCTGCTCCTCCTCCCCCCTCTTCTCTCCTCTCGTCTCCTCCCCCACTCCTGTCTCCTCCCCATTCCTCTCATCTCCTGTCTCTTCTCCTCTCCTCCCCTCGCCTGTCTTCTCTCTTCTCCTGTCTTCTCCCCTCTCCTGTCTTCTCCCCTCTCCTCTCCTCTCCTGTATCCTCTCCTCTCCTGTCTTCTCCCCTCTCCTGTCTTCTCCCCTCTCCTCTCCTCTCCTCTCCTCTCCTCTCCTGTCTCCTCTCCTCTCCTCTCCTCTCCTCTCCTCTCCTCTCC
>NW_028170989.1:27500-36918 GCF_963971535.1 Notolepis coatsorum | reverse complement strand
AATTGTGTGTATTGAGCTGTACTGTACTGTACCCATTCTGCAATCTGTTCATTAAAATGTTCAATCAATCAGTATATATTTGTTATTTATTTTTGGTATAGTGCTTAACAAGCATAATTTAATGTTGCCCAGTTGTGGCCTGTTGAGGGGCAATACATATCAAAAGTTCCAAAACATCTATTGTGTTTGTATTTGTATGATCCACTATATAAACATAGTAATTATAATATCTACATACATGACATTTGATTGGAGGCTAGTCTCACTTTGTCCCACAGCAACATTAAAATAGTTTAGATTTGTGTATGTTGTTTATGTAAAAATTGTACTTGAAAGTAACACAATAGTTACTTTCTGAAGTAACTAGTTACTTTTATAATTTGTAACTGAGTAAGTAATTTAGTTACTTTTTGGAAGAAGTAACTAGTAACTGTAACTAGTTACTTTTTAAAAGTAACTTGCCCAACACTGGTGACATCACAACGGAACATGTTTGAGGTCTATTTGAATAATTTAAATAATATGTTGACATTAAAAAAAGAACAAATAAAATGGAAAAAGAAACTACATAAAACAATGATACACATTATAATAAAATATTTAAGTAAAATGTATAGAAATAAAGAAAAATAAGACAATGAAATAAAGATAACAATTCATTTAAAAGCTATTTTAAAAAGGTAAGTTTTGAGCAGTGCCAACTAGGGATGCCCCCCGGACCCCGGTTCTAAACGGGAACCGGTACTGAATTAGAAAAAACCGGAGTATTAATAAGCTCCGACATTATCGGTACTGCTATCGATACTCGAGAAAGTATTATTATTATGAGTTTTTTTTTCCAGGAATTTAAACGTTGCAAACTATCTCTCCTCTCTCTGTCTCTGCACGAGAAGCGAGCCGCAGCAAGCCATTACACACACTTGTCGCGAGCCGCTCACACTCACACATACACGGGTAGGGACTGGAGGTGCCTGTCCGTGGCTAGCTACGTTAGCTACGGAGCTAATAGTCAGTTTCAGTGTTGCTCGATGGTACACTCTAACGTTAACGTTATGCCGAGTTCATACTACACTACACGTATGAACTCGACATAGCGTTAACGTTACTCCGTTTCCATGAAGTGTTTAATTAGCAGCAATCTGTTGTTGAAAATTTAACGTTAACGTGGCTAGCTACGTTAGCTACGGAGCTAATAGAGTGTACCATCCAGAAACAACGTTAACGTTATGCCGACTCGCCGAGTTCATACTACACTACACTTATGAACTCGACATAGCGATAACGTTAATCCGTTTCCATGAAGTGTTTAATTAGCAGCAATCTGTTCTGTTGTTGAACATTTAACGTTAACGTGGCTAGCTACGTTAGCTACGGAGCTAATAGAGTGTACCATCCAGCAACACTGAAACTGACTAACGTTAACGTTATGCCGACTCGCCGAGTTCATACTACACTACACGTATGAACTCGACATAGCGTTAACGTTACTCCGTTTCCATGAAGTGTTTAATTAGCAACAATCTGTTCCGTTGTTGAAAATTTAACGTTAAGGTAGGTATCCGATGCACTTCCGGCGTGGACAGGAAAACGTCGTGAAATCGTTGTAGTCATTTTGTAGTCTTATTAACTAAAAGATTTTAACAAAATAAAAAGCAGCAGCACTATTGCATAACTGAGTCATGTTTGCTATGTATTTCTTTCTTTAGGGGAGTAGGACATTTGTTTCACAGTTTTAGCATGATGTTTTATAGATGGCCAGGTTAAACACAGGTTTTTGTTTTTTAAGAGGGGGGGGTTTGATTTGATTGAAGTTTATTTCAAATATGCAACACAACAAACAAATATCAAGTACAGATATAGCCTTAAGCCGTTCAAATAATAATTTATAATTTTTTTTTAAATTTAAATATATTTAAATAATAATCTAAAAGAACCGATAAGAGTATCGATAAAGTACCGAACCGTTAAGCAGTATCGATAAGAGTAGTAGTATCGATAAAATCCTAACGATACCCATCCCTAGTGCCAACCGAGTCTGCTGTCCTAACAGACTTGGGGTCTGTAGGGTAAGCACTTATTCCCTCCGCCCTGAACATTTATGGAGATGTATGGGCCTTTTAAGTCAGTGATAAAAGTGTCTTTCAAGGATAAGTGAGCTCCTGCACTGATTATTATAGTTCAATATTCAATATTTGATCACCAAAACCCCCCCAAAAGCATAAAAAGGCCCCTCCCACCCAAAAAGGCCCCCAAAAATAGCACAGGCCCAGTGCCCTTTTCAGCCTTTGAGCACCTGCCCCTCTAAAGTCCTGTGCACGTCCCTGCACACACACACTGACAGACAGACAGACACACACACACACTGACAGACAGACAGACACACACACACACTGACAGACAGACAGACAGACACACACACTGACAGACTGACAGACAGACAGACAGACACAGACAGACACACAGACAGACAGACAGGGCCAACTACTCAGAAGGTCAGAAACACGTTACCCTCATAAATATAGACATGTTTGTACATACACCATCACACACACATCGTCCAGATACACACACACATGTGCACTCTGTCACACACTCACACACACAAACACACACACGTTCTCTCTCTCTCTCTCTCTCTCTATCTCTCTCTCTCTCTCTCTCTCTCTCTCTCTCTCTCTCTCACACACACAAACAGACACAGGCTTCAAGGCTCTCAAAGTTATTGGCTTTGTAGGCTTTGAGGAGATTGGTGGGGGTGCAGTGGTTGTCATAGAGACACACAAGTAGTGAGTATGTGTAAGTGTGTGTGTGTGTGTGTGCGTGTGTGTGCGTGCGTGCACATGCTTTGTCCATAACCTTGAGGAGACAATGAGGATTAATCACAGCCAGACAGAGAAAGCTGCGCTGTGAAGAGAGAGAGGGGGGGGCGGACATTTCTGAGTGTACGTGTGCGCGCGTGTGTGTGTGTGAGAGAGAGAGAGAGTGTGAGTGTGTGTGTGTGTGTGTGTGTGTGTGTGTGTGTGTGTGTGTGTGTGTGTGTGTGTGTGTGTGTGTGTGTGTGTGTGTGTGTGTGTGTGTGTGTGTGAGTGAGTGAGTGTGACATCAACACGGCCCGACACAAACATCTTTCTCTGGGAACGGGATATGACTATGCGCTGCCTCGCATTAAACCAATGGAGTCAGTCACCTTGTTTGCAGGGCTATAACTATATTCTATATTATAGCTATGGATGCAATACTATGGCCCATTTGACATCGAGTATCTATCGTTCAAAATGTGAAAAAAAAAATAAAAATCCATCCATACATTCCCGTTTTATACCGTGGTGAATATAAGTATGGTTTTAGAGCGGTTTAGGGTAATTCCTGTGAGGCTAATAGCCCCGACGTGTATTATACTAAATCCATTGGCGTTTTGTCCCTACACACGCTACAATAAAAAATTCAAATGCATATGCGGTATTATGTTCCATCATGAATGCATGAAAGGGGGGGGGGGGTCGTTTCTGATTAATTGATTGTCAATAACGGCATTTGTTAGTACAACAACATACGCTGATCAGGGCGATGGCTATGAAAACAAGGCACAATCAAGCTGAAATTTACGTTAAATTGCTCTTACCTGTGGCCGGTGGGATTCCAAAAAGAATATTCCAATTATTTGATTGCCATCTGGTAGATCGTATGTCCATTTGGCCCACGACATAACCCACCACGGCATAATGAATCGGGGGTCCCGAAAACGATTCAATGCGATCGCGTGAAGCCCTAGGTTCAGGTTAGTAGAAAAGAGTGCTTAGCGTGTGGCCCGGAGCGTTTAGCGTGTGGCACAGCCCAATACACAAGGTTTCAAATGGTGCTCGATACCGCCGCCTGGTAGGAATGCGGCCGGTATTGCACTTTAGCGATCTCAGACTCAGCCCCATGATAACACCAGGCTCCCTGGATGGATAATGAATGGAAATGTTGAATAAAAGAAATAACAAGCAAATAACGAGTATACTCGTTGTTGGCGTTCAACTATTGGCGGCCAATAGCGAGTTTAATCGTTGTTGGCAGTGAATGAGTTAATGTCCTCTCTCTCTCTATGTCATTCTCTCCACAATAGGAAACAATATGTGCAGTTGGCAGATGTCAAATCTGAGCTCATGAAAATTGAATGTGGGGTACCGCAAGGTTCGGTTTTTGGGCCTAAACTCTTTCTTTTATATATTAATGATATTTGTGATGTTTCAAAACTATTACAGTTTGTCTTGTTTGCTGATGACACCAATTTATTTTGCTCTGGAAATAATTTAAAGGAACTAGCTGAATATATTGTGTATGAAATGACAAAGCTTAAAAAAAGGTTTGATGTAAATAAGCTATCACTGAATCTGAAAAAAACTAAATTTATGATTTTTGGCAATCAAAAACTAGATGAAAATCTCTCTCTCTCTCTCTCTCTCTATGTCTCTCTGTCTCTCTGTCTCTCTCTCTCTCTCTCTCTCTCTCTCTCTCTCTCTCTCTCTCTCTCTCTCTCTCTGTCTCTCTGTCTCTCTGTCTCTCTCTCTCTCTCTCTCTCTCTCTCTCTCTCTCTCTCTCTCTCTCTCTCTCTCTCTCTCTCTCTCTCTCTCTCTCTCTCTCTCTCTCTCTCTCTCTCAGGAGATGCAGGTGGAGGAGCTCACCGCCGTCCGGCAGACACTACAAGCCGACCTGGAGACGTCCATCCGTCGCATCGTGGATCTGCAGGCCGCCCTGGAAGAGGTGGAGTCCAGCGACGAGAGTGACAGTGAGAGGTAGGAGGGACTTCCTGTTGTTGAGTGACAGTGAGAGGTAGGAGGGACTTCCTGTTGTTGAGTGACAGTGAGAGGTAGGAGGGACTTCCTGTTGTTGAGTGACAGACAGGTAGGAGGGACTTCCTGTTGTTGAGTGACAGAGAGAGGTAGGAGGGACTTCCTGTTGTTGAGTGACAGACAGGTAGGAGGGACTTCCTGTTGTTGAGTGACAGTGAGAGGTAGGAGGGACTTCCTGTTGTTGAGTGACAGAGAGAGGTAGGAGGGACTTCCTGTTGTTGAGTGACAGTGAGAGGTAGGAGGGACTTCCTGTTGTTGAGTGACAGTGAGAGGTAGGAGGGACTTCCTGTTGTTGAGTGACAGAGAGAGGTAGGAGGGACTTCCTGTTGTTGAGTGACAGAGAGAGGTAGGAGGGACTTCCTGTTGTTGAGTGACAGAGAGAGGTAGGAGGGACTTCCTGTTGTTGAGTGACAGTGAGAGGTAGGAGGGACTTCCTGTTGTTGAGTGACAGAGAGAGGTAGGAGGGACTTCCTGTTGTTGAGTGACAGAGAGAGGTAGGAGGGACTTCCTGTTGTTGAGTGACAGAGAGAGGTAGGAGGGACTTCCTGTTGTTGAGTGACAGTGAGAGGTAGGAGGGACTTCCTGTTGTTGAGTGACAGAGAGAGGTAGGAGGCGGGACTTCCTGTTGTTGAGTGACAGAGAGAGGTAGGAGGGACTTCCTGTTGTTGAGTGACAGAGAGAGGTAGGAGGGACTTCCTGTTGTTGAGTGACAGAGAGAGGTAGGAGGGACTTCCTGTTGTTGAGTGACAGAGAGAGGTAGGAGGCGGGACTTCCTGTTGTTATTTTCACTTGCAGCAGAGTCAGCACATTTGCATACAAGTGTTTATTATTATTTGTTTTGTGAAATTGCTGATTTTTGCGTTTACTGTACTGTATTGCACTCAAATAGAGCCTGTGCTTCCGTTAATCCTGTCTCATAATAGATACATGGAGCCCTTACACCAGCCTGGTTCCAGTGTTTTAACCCTTTCACTACCACACTACAGAAGGTTAACCCTTTACTATCAAACTACAGACGGTCTGTAGTTTGATAGTAAAGGGTTAACCTTCTGTAGTGTGGCAGTGAAAGGGTTAACCTTTCTGTATTGTCGCAGTGAAAGGGTTAACCGTTTGGTAGTGTGGCAGTGAAAGGGTTAACCTTCCGTAGTGTGGCAGTGAAAGGGTTAATCGTTTGGTAGTGTGGCAGTGAAAGGGTTAACCTTCTGTATTGTCGCAGTGAAAGGGTTAACCGTTTGTAGGTGTGGCAGTGAAAGGGTTAACCGTTTGGTAGTGTGGCAGTGAAAGGGTTAACCGTTTGGTAGTGTGGCAGTGAAAGGGTTAACCTTCTGTATTGTCGCAGTGAAAGGGTTAACTGTTTGGTGGTGTGGCAGTGAAAGGGTTAACCGTTTGGTAGTGTGGCAGTGAAAGGGTTAACCGTTTGTTAGTGTGGCAGTGAAAGGGTTAACCGTTTGGTAGTGTGGCAGTGAAAGGGTTAACCGTTTGGTAGTATGGCAGTGAAAGGGTTAACCTTCTGTAGTGTGGCAGTGAAAGGGTTAACCTTCTGTAGTGTGGCAGTGAAAGGGTTAACCGTTTGGTAGTGTGGCAGTGAAAGGGTTAAACTTCTGTAGTGTGGCAGTGAAAGGGTTAACCGTTTGCTTGTGTGGCAGTGAAAGGGTTAACCTTCTGTAGTGTGGTAGTGAAAGGGTTAACCTTCTGTATTGTCACAGTGAAAGGGTTAACCGTTTGGTAGTGTGAAAGGGTTAACCGTTTGGTGGTGTGGCAGTGAAAGGGTTAACCGTTTGGTAGTGTGGCAGTGAAAGGGTTAACCGTTTGGTAGTGTGGCAGTGAAAGGGTTAACCGTTTGGTAGTATGGCAGTGAAAGGGTTAACCTTCTGTAGTGTGGCAGTGAAAGGGTTAACCTTCTGTAGTGTGGCAGTGAAAGGGTTAACCGTTTGGTAGTGTGGCAGTGAAAGGGTTAAACTTCTGTAGTGTGGCAGTGAAAGGGTTAACCGTTTGCTTGTGTGGCAGTGAAAGGGTTAACCTTCTGTAGTGTGGTAGTGAAAGGGTTAACCTGCTGTCGTGCGGCAGTGAAAGGGTTAACCGTTTGCTTGTGTGGCAGTGAAAGGGTTAACCTTCTGTAGTGTGGCAGTGAAAGGGTTAACCGTTTGGTGGTGTGGCAGTGAAAGGGTTAACCGTTTGGTGGTGTGGCAGTGAAAGGGTTAACCGTTTGGTGGTGTGGCAGTGAAAGGGTTAACCATTTGGTAGTGTGGCAGTGAACGGGTTAACCTTCTGTACTGTGGCAGTGAAAGGGTTAACCGTTTGGTGGTGTGGCAGTGAAAGGGTTAACCGTTTGCTTGTGTGGCAGTGAAAGGGTTAACCTTTCTGTATTGTCGCAGTGAAAGGGTTAACCGTTTGGTAGTGTGGCAGTGAAAGGGTTAACCGTTTGGTAGTGTGGCAGTGAAAGGGTTAACCGTTTGGTAGTGTGGCAGTGAAAGGGTTAACCGTTTGGTGGTGTGGCAGTGAAAGGGTTAACCGTTTGGTAGTGTGGCAGTGAACGGGTTAACCTTCTGTACTGTGGCAGTGAAAGGGTTAACCGTTTGGTGGTGTGGCAGTGAAAGGGTTAACCGTTTGCTTGTGTGGCAGTGAAAGGGTTAACCTTTCTGTATTGTCGCAGTGAAAGGGTTAACCGTTTGGTAGTGTGGCAGTGAAAGGGTTAACCGTTTGGTAGTGTGGCAGTGAAAGGGTTAACCGTTTGGTAGTGTGGCAGTGAAAGGGTTAACCGTTTGGTGGTGTGGCAGTGAAAGGGTTAACCGTTTGGTAGTGTGGCAGTGAAAGGGTTAACCTTCTGTAGTGTGGCAGTGAAAGGGTTAACCTGTGTCAGGGTTGAACACAGCTGGCGTGATGTTCAGGCGTGTTCAGTATTATCCCGTCTCTCTGCAGCAGCGTGTGCAGAAACCCCTCACACCGCGTGACTGACAGTGACGGGCCGTGTGTATAAATTGATATGCATGTATGTGTGTGTCTGTGTAACCTCTAACCTCTGACCTCTCAACCCCTCAACCCAGCGGCGAGCCTAGCGCTGTGGACTCCCTCACGAGAAAGAAAGAGCCGTAAGATCTTCTGTGAACGAACGCGTGTCGTGTCCGCTCGGCGAAGCAACGCTGTATATCTGACTCCATGCACTTAAAACAGCTCCCAATTTTTTTTTATTCAATGCTATACAATTTAAATGGTTCAAGGAACCCTCTAACATGTTGCATTGTTAAGAATCAATGTTTACATTAAGAATTGACTCTCAAGCGGTTACATGAATGTACTTTTTACTGGAACAACGTCTGGGTGACGTCTCAGTAAGTGGTTTCGATCATTACCTGTGTCTGCCACTATAGCCAATGGAAAGGCTAGAAATGGTCACGTGGGCTGCTAGAACCAATGGAAAATGCCTATCCCGAGGCCAAACTTAATGGCCGACCCCTGGTCTACACCCTCCCCAGACCGACAGTGGGGCAATGCACGCAACGACCAGGAAGGCAATTGGCATAACGAATAATAATAATTAAAAAAAGAAAAGATAGCTAATTCAAATGAAGATCGATTCAGAATCGGGAAATCAATTTTTTTTTTTACCCAGCCCCACTCCATACACTTAAAACAGCCCCCCAGTGGATTTGGGTTAAAGGTTGCTTTAAGAGTCAAATATACACCGTACCTTTTGCAGTGTGCCGTTCTCCTCGCCTGTGTCTGGCTTGCCCGCTGTACAGGTGTGAATGCCCTGTGATCTAAATGTCAGGCTCGGCTTTGAAGCGGTACGGTACCATCGATATTAACGACACATCTCATTCAAATAACCGTGTGACATTGTGTGCCGGAGTGGCATTGACTCTTGGGTCCTTTGACTCTGGAACGGACCTTGAGGTGGTGGATGTTCTGTACACATGGCTACTAACATGTCCGCGGACCAGAATCACAATCAGTTCTACCCAAATACTACAGACATGTACAGATAGTTTTTATTTTTTATTCAGCACAAAATCAAGACAGTACAGATTAGGGCTGACCGCTATTAGTCGATTAGTCGACTAATCGGTCGAAAGGAGCCGTAGTCGACTGGCCAACCTCTTAGTCGAATATAAAAAAAGAAATAAATTTTTTTTTTATAATCTTTTATTTTGTTATCATTCTTTCCAAAAGAAAAGAGGCCTAGAAGCGTCGCTAACGCTAATGGCACGCATACCAGAGGCCAACTGCCTAAGAAAACAGGCACAGAGGCACTGAAAGAGGATTTCACCATCTAATGAACACACTAGACTAGACAAATATCAAGATGTATCCATCAGTGGACCAATTGCATGCTTTTGCAGAGGACAAGAAGCCTTCAGTCGACTCCTTCAGACATTAAGCACCCCCACAGCCCAAATGGAATGATAAAATTGTTTTTTTATTTTTTATTTTTTTTATATTATACTTTAAAAAAAATTGTCAACCAATAGTCGACTAACGGCAAATTGTGGCCAATCATAGTCGACCATCCAAATCCTTAGTCAGGGACAGCCCTAGTACAGATATACAAATATATTTTACAACACGTTCTCCATTACCAGCAT
>NW_028170989.1:0-22500 GCF_963971535.1 Notolepis coatsorum | reverse complement strand
GAAAAATCGGAAAAAGAAGGAGGGGGAAAAAGATAATAAAAAATAAATAAATAAAAAAAAACACATTGTCTGCCAGGCATTGTGCCCATCTTTGTGCCCTCTCTGCCAGCGCTGTAACCCTATGGAGTGGCTCACCTTCTTTGCAGGGCTATAACTTTTTAAATATTATAGCTATATCGACATTACTATGGCCCATTCAACATCGGGTATCTATCGTTCCGGATGTGGGAACGTTATATTTTTCCATTCATACATTGTCATGTTAGTACCGTCGAGAATATAAGTATGTTTTTAGACTATAGCAGTAATTCCTAAAACGCGAGTTATAGGCCCCGACGTGTATTATACATTATCGATTGGCGTTTTGTTCCTATACACGCTATATTAAACAATTCATATGTATATGATCGGTATACATTATGCTTCATCATGCGTGGAGGAAAGGGGGGGGGTCGTTTATAATTCCTTGATTGTCAGTAACGTCTTTTTTTAGTATGGGTTGATACGTTGATCAGATGGATCGCAGTGAAATAAATAAACAATCGGGCTGAAAATAACGTTAGATTCCTCTTACCGTTCGCCGATGAGACTGGATGAAAAATATTCCAATTATTTGATGTCGATCTGCTAGATCCATTTTCCGTTTGTATGACGCAATAAACACCGAAATCATATTGATTCTTGCGTTTCGAAAGCGATCCCATGCACATGTGTATCTAGAAGTCCCACGTTACAATATATCTCTGCCGGAGGAATTTCCCTGATGCACCGAGCGCCACTTCCGGTTTGGCGTGGAGTGTAACTCGCCCGAAATCCACCAGGGGCGGTATTGAGGCATTGCAATATCAGACAGGGTCCAGCTGCGTCCCCGGAGGGAGGCTGGATGAATTATGAATGCCATGGCGAAAAAATGAAATATTGATCCCAAAAACGAGTTTACTCATTGTTGGCGCACAATGTGTTAATACTCTGATAGGCCCAGCTGGGATGAATGGGTGCTTCTGATAGGCCCAGCTGGGATGAATGGGTGGCTCTGATAGGCCCAGCTGGGATGAATGGGTGGTTCTGATAGGCCCAGCTGGGATGAATGGGTGGCTCTGATAGGCCCAGCTGGGATGAATGGGTGGCTCTGATAGGCCCAGCTGGGATGAATGGGTGCTTCTGATAGTCCCAGCTGGGATGAATGGGTGGCTCTGATTGGCCCAGCTGGGATGAATGGGTGGCTCTGGGGTTAACTCTTGATCTTCTCCCTGAAGCGACTCCGTGTCGAACGCCAGCTCCCTGGGGACGGAGGATGTCGGAGAGGGGATCCGTGATTGGCTGGGGGTGCCCAAAGGAAGCGCCCACGGTGGGGGCTCTGCGTACGGCGGCAGTGCCATCGGCAGCCAGGCGGGGCGCCAGTCTGTTGCTGACACCATGAGCACCTATAGCTTCCGGTAAGACGTGCTGAGTTTTGTTTTGTTTTGTTATGTATTGTATTGTATGTTTTGTATCTTATGTTAAGGACCCCCTCGAAAACGAGATGGCATATCTCAAATAAATGCACCGTTTATCTTTTAGTAATTTTAATTTTTTTTATCTTTATTTCGAACTGTAAATAAATACAAACAAAATAAATAAATAAACAAAATCAAAACATAACTCAAACAAAATAAATAACTAAACAAAAGCAAAACATAACTCAATTTACATGTTCGAAAAGGAGTAGGAAGAAGTATACACTTATTTAATCCTACCCCTTTTCCACTACTCAAATGAGTGTACTAATTTAAAACATTTCAAAACAAATATGTATATGCAAAAAATTGTCCTATGCAGGTGTGTGCCGTCTGCAGCTTTGATGTATTTACTAGTGTCGTATATTCTAATCAATATCTAAGGTTATTTACAGTACAATGAGGTTGCTACCTGGAAAGGAAGAAGGATCATAAGTGATGGTCTTCTCTACTGAGTAGAGAAATAAACTGTGCAGCCCAGACAATAGAGCTATAGTTCAACTCAACTGATTTATTTTGCCAAAGGGCTCAGAGTGAATTAGAAGGTTGTTGTTTACATACAAGGATTATTTCATAGTACATCAAATATATTGTACAAAAGGATTGATAAGGTTTGCACATCAAACCTAGTATGTACATAAACAGTAGTCATGGTTATCAAATGAAATAGAGAATACCTTTTGCCATCACATAGTTCAAAACCTGGTTCATCACCTGGTCCCAAATACATTTACTATATCACACAAAACAGTGATTCCATACAGTTTACTTACGTCATGGCAATAGCAGTATAGTCTGTGGGTGGGTGGTAGAGACGCAGACCCTAGGGGGTCTGGCCTGTCTCTCTAAACATGCGTTCTCTTTTATATACTCTGATATCCACCAATAATAGCAGTCTAGTAGTACGTTTGGTCCAATCAGGTTTGTCTTCTGGGGGGGCGGTCCGCCCCCACCGATCTCCTCCTCGTTGTGTGTTCTTCCAGTATCAACAGAGGGGGGGTCTTCATGTGGCCCCCCTCCTTTGGGCTGTGGCCTTCTCAGTTGGACTGAGGCCTGTGTCTCCTCTGAATGCATCAAACACTTCAACATTCCTTCGTGTACCATTTTGATTTTCCCATATATATGGTTTGTGTAATGAATCTATGGACTATCTAGCATTAACCCAGTACAGTCATTGCTTCTAGGTTAATACCAAATAGTCCACAGGAGCCAGCACCAACCTTTATTTACCAGACTGACACTTTCTAATACAAGCTATGATTAAAACTCTGTAATTGAGACCTATTTTATATATATGGTTTACACCAGGAGTGAAATGACACTATTATCTTCATAATTAGTTTGACATTTCTAAATAACATTCAAATACCTTTTATCTAATATGGTTTAATTAGTTTCAGTCTTAACATTCTGTAAGCACATTCTTCTTGTTATCTAGTTTGGGCTGGTCTGCTGTGGCCTTATTACCATACAGTCCTCAGTCACACGAGTGGGGGTTTGTTCTAAAGAGTTGACAACATTTGCTAGTGTGGGGGTTTGAAATGACTCTCTCCTAAATACAGTTCAACAACAGCAGGGGTTTCATAGGGGCTCAAACAGTTCCTGTCACGCTAGTATCACCCCTTAGGGCACACCAGACTTTTGCATTATGGTTTTTCTAATTATACACACATTTATTATGAAATGCCAGTCAAGGATACCACACTAGATTGACCCCTGACCCCTGACCCCTGTGCAGCTCGTGTCTGGACCCCGACGAGGAAGGCTCTCAGGCCAGCGGCGTCGGCGCCGGACGTGGCTCGGGTCTCGGCCGGGCCTCCTCCTCCTCCCGTCTGTCAGAGCTGCTGGACGGCCTTCGTAAGCGTAAACCCGGAGGGGGGGGTGCGGAGGAAGGCGCCGGCAGTGCCGTCTCCCTGCCCATCTACCAGACCACCGGGGCCTCCACCCTCCGGCGCAGAGCCTCCGCCCTCTCCCTCGCTCCGGAAGACCTCCAGGACCCGCGGCCGGGGAGCTACGGAATCCTCAAGCCCCCCTCCCCGCTGCTCCCGCGGGCCGCCAGCATGCGCTCTCTAGGAGGCGACTCCCAGGCTTCTATCGGGGCCTCCTCCTCCTCCTCCTCCCGCTTCAGCTCCCGGGACGACTCCCTGTCCTCCCTCCCCGGCCTCCCCCGCCTCTCCTCCCTGGCCTCCCCGCCCGCCGCCTCCCGCCCCGGCCGCGGCCCCGCCCTCTGCATCCCCGAGGAGGAGGAGCCCGGCCGCTACCTGAGCAGCACGCAGCAGCGCTCCTTCCGCCGCGACTCCTCGCCCCAGCCCCCCGCGCCCAGGCAGCAGCGGATGCTGGGCAGCATTGTCCACGAGTTCGGGGCGGGGGGCGGGGGCGAGGGCTCTCTGGGCTCGGAGCCCCTGGTGTTCCAGAACCGGCGCATCATGGGGGGGGACAGCAGCCGTGACAACGACGCGGCCTCCTTGGACTTCCTGCCCGCCATCCGCCGGGCGCAGTCCACCAGCAGCCTGGCGGGCTCGGTGCGGGGGAGCGGCAGGAGGGCGCTGAGCGTCCACTTCGGAGAGCTGCCGCCCTCCACCCGCAGCAGGAAGGGGTCCGAGACGGAGTCCTCCAGCTCGGGGGGGTCCGGGGGCAGCTCCCAGGGCGGCGCGCCGCTCCCCCGGCGTAGAGTGGCAGCGGGCGGGGGGCCGGAGGGAGAGAGGCTGGAGGCGGAGGGCAGCGAGGGGGAAGACGTGGCGTCTGTGATGAAGAAGTACCTGAGGAAGAGCGACGCGGACTGAGAGCTCACCTGGTGAGGACCTATACCTGAGACACACACCTGAGACACACACCTGAGACACACCTGAGATACACACCTGAGACACACACCTGAGACACACACCTGAGACACACACCTGAGCTGAACTTGCACGTCTGCCTCTCGTCTCTTAACGTCGTCTCTCTTCTCTCCCAGTAGCTCCAGCTGCCGGTTCGAGTCCACGGGACTGAAGACGTGAAGAAGAGCAGCGTTCAAGTCCCAAGATATGATCTTTTGCAAAAGGCAATGGTGCATTTTTTAATAATACACATTGATATGATAACACTCCCAAGGCACTATAGCGATAAATGTGCTCCAGCTAAAAAGACACTCTGTGAGAAACCCGTATTTTCAGATAGATATAAGCACCGTTTGTACATGAATAATAAAGATTAAATTAATCATTCTCCTTTTGTTTATTTATTTATTTTTTAATGAACCGGCCATCATGCACTCTATACCTTCATAACGTGGTCACTTGGTTTAGGCAACAGTTGCTATAAAATGTCAAGATAGTCAAGTAGTAGCCTGTCCTTTCTGTACCATTAACCCTTTCACTGCCACACGACAGCCGGTTAACCCTTTCACTGTGACAATACAACGGTACTAGTGCTAATTTGACATGGCTCAAACGCCGCCCTCTTTTCTTGATCCTCCAATCACAACGGTTGCTTTCCAATTTGAACTACAGTATAGGGACACAAGGGAGGTCACTCAGGTCAGGGTTCAAAGTTCAAGTGGCTATATATAATAGACAGATTTTGAACGGTGAAACCCATAACCCTAAAGATGGTGACGACGACAACAGAAACGATTTGATACAAAACAAACATTCAGCGAAAATAATAAAAATGTGATGGGTTTTTTTTTTTACGTCGAGTAAAACTACTTTGACTCGAGGTTATTAAATGTGACTTTTAAAAAGATTAAAACGAATCACCGTCTCTGCTGAAAAAGGCTGGGAGTCGTGCGGCGAGTGGTTGCCACGGTAACAAAGAATTGATATTCTCCTTTGGTTCATTACAATTTACTCAAGCCTAGTAACAGACACACTATTTCTGATACTGATCCATATATGTCCCTAGATTCAGATACCAAGAACATGCAAATGGACCATTTAAATGTTTATTCTACGTCCTTATGGAATGAGTGACATAAAAAAAAAAAAAATTAAAAAAAAAGTTAAAAAAGAAATTATTATAATAATTTTTTTTTTTTTTTGATGATGAAAGAGCCGCACATTGACGGGGCAAAGAGCCGCATGCGGTTCGCAAGCCGCGGGTTGGCCACCCCTGAAATAAACCATTCTGCCGTCAGCAATTTTACCAACGTCAAATATTAAAGGAAAACAATGCAACGTACGGCAGTCTTGGATACAGAGAGGACTCCCCCTTCAGCGACGGGGTCAGGGGTCATGGGGTCAGGGGGTCGGGGGGTCAGGCCCCGACTGGGACCAGGGTTTCTTGCTCCAACACGGGTTGTAAATATTTAACACGCGACGACTAAAGAACCTCTAGTCAACTCGCTATAGAGACCCTTTTCACCTCCCGTCGGGACGGATGACGCGTTGCGTGTCTGTAACCATGACGACGTCGAAGCGTTTAGTTCCACTTCTTCAAAGAGCCACCCGGCAGAGACCGTTCAGAACCTCCGTTCAGAACCGTCGTCTTGATATTCTTAACCCTTCCACTGCCACACTACAGAAGGTTAACCCTTTACCGTCGTCGGTATAGTGTGATAGTAAAGGGTTAATCTTCTGTAGTGTGGCAGTGAAAGGGTTAACCTTCTCTTGTGTGGCAGTGAAAGGGTTAACCTTCCGTGTATTGTCACGGTGAAAGGGTTAACCTGCTGTTGTGTGGCAGTGAAAGGGTTAACCTTTTCTTGTGTGGCAGTGAAAGGGTTATCCTTCCGTGTATTGTCACAGTGAACGGGTTAACCTGCTGTTGTGTGGCAGTGAAAGGGTTAACCTTCCATGTATTGTCACAGTGAAAGGGTTAACCTGCTGTTGTGTGGCAGTGAAAGGGTTAACCTTCCGTGTATTGTCACAGTGAAAGGGTTAACCTGCTGTTGTGTGGCAGTGAAAGGGTTAACCTTCTGTGTATTGTCACAGTGAAAGGGGTACCCGTTTGGTAGTGCGGCAGTGAAAGGGTTAATGCCGCTCTAGCCCACAGCACCTTAACCCCTTCACTACCGCACTACAAAGGGTCAGGACTGTTGACGGGCCATTCCATGGTTCTTGTATAGTATAGTATATAGCAAGTATAGCAGTGATATAGAGTAAAAACTGTATACTGTATAGTAGTGTACATAGGACCCAGTGCCTTAAATCCGTAGCTAACAATCTCAGGAATTTAGCTAGTCTATTTTATCATGCCCTATTTTTTATGGATATTTTATTACCCGTTTTTTATGTCTATTTTTATTATTAGTATTATTGCACAATCAAAGCGGGCATGGCCACTGTATGCCCTGGTATGTATGTGACAAATAAAACTCTTGAATTAATCTTGAACCCTTTCACAACCACACTACAGAAGGTTAACCTTTCACTACGGCGCGGCCGGGTAGCACAGCGGACCAAGCGTCTGTCTACCACCGCAGAGACACTGGTATCGAATCCGGCTGTCAGCGGTGCCTCCGGCTTGGCCGGTCGTCATACTGACACAATTGGCAGGGTCAGCGGGAGGGAAGCCGGTGGGTTGTAACCTGGTCGTTGTAAACAGCGACTCCTACAGGTCGGTCAGGGCGCCTGCACAGCGAGGGAGGGAATTGGGGAAGGTAGTGTGACCTTCCACACGATACACTTCCCCGGTGAGAGTCCTCGCTGGCAGGTGAAAAGATGCTGCTGGCTGTCTCCACATGCATCGGAGGACGCATGTGATAGACTTCAGGGCTCCCTAGACCGGCAAGTGGGGGGCCAATGCGCACAACGACCAGGAAGGGGAGGGGGGAATTGGCATGACGACTACAAAAAAGAAATTGGGATGGGAGAAAAAATACAGAAAAATTGAGAAAAAGTAGATAAAATAAAATAAAAATAAAACGTTCACTACAGACGGTTAACGGTCTGTAGTGTGGTAGTTAAAGGGACATTTAGTCTTTGCCGATGTGAGATGTTTTAGGCAGTGGGGAAAAGTGAAATACTCCTTACCGTTTAGCCTGGCTTGAATTCTTCATATGAACTAAACATAAAACAAAAAGTTCGGACCGTTGGAAAGCCTGTTTATTTACCTTTTAACCCTTTCACTGCCACACGACAGAAGGTTAGCCCTTTACTATCACACAACCGACGGCATTTGCGGAGCTAATGATGCTAATGATGGAGCATCGCCGTCGGTTGTGTGATAGTAAAGGGCTAACCTTCTGTATTGTCACAGTGAAAGGGTTAACCGGCTGTCATGTGGCAGTGAAAGGGTTTAAACGGTGCCCCATTTGTAAGGAACATGCCTTTGTGGGAGGAGCAGCACAGCAGAGTATGTGGGTCGCGCCCATGAAAGATGTGACCAATCTTATTCAAACAGCTTATTCTGCTGTTGCTATTGACTCTTAATTAACCACAACCTTTAACTTATACCACCACCTTAAAGCGGACAAAGGGCACTAGAGAACACTTAAATTCACACCCTTTAATTAATGAAGCAAACTATAATTTATAATAATAATAATAATAATAATAATAATAATAATAATAATAATAATACACTGTGTTTGTATAGCACCTTTCATACAAGAATTGCAGCTCAAAGTGCTTCACAGCAGTACAAAAAGACAGGCATAAAATGAGCACAACATTGGCAGATCAAGAGCAATGCATAAAGTGCAGACATAAAGCATAAAATAGATAGCAGTAAAATAGACAAAGTCAAGGTAAGACATAGAACATTAAATCACATCGTTTTTTCATATTAGGATCTAAGATCTAGGGTTAACGTTGAGCGCCAGGACCCCCGAAAACCAGAGTATAGTCGGGTTTTCATCGTTGTTTCTTTTATTCGATATTTCCATTCATAAAGACATGCCGGCAGCCTGTGTTATCACTGGGGATGGGTCTGAGATCTCAAAAGTCCAATACCGCCGCCTAACGCCTTGCGGCCGCTATTGCACTCCATTTGAAACGATGTGGCTTGGTGTCTGTCATTTTGGAAATGACACCAGACCACCCTGAAACTACACTCATATTCACGACGGTATAAAACGGAAATGTATGGATGGGAAAATGATCTGTTTTTTGCATCTTGACCGGAAGAAACTCAATGACAAATCAACTATATTATTAGATCCATAGCTATAATATATAATATAGCTTTAGGCCTGCAAACACAGCCACGTATCCCCATGTTAAAAGGCGCTGGCCTTTCAACAGTAATGAATGAATGAATGACCTTTATTTATATAGCACCCTTCACATCACGAATGCACAGGGTGCTTTACACTACAGCTTAATATAAAAACACAATAAAAACAAAATCAGAAATAAATGACAACAGCAGTTAAAAACAGTGAAACCAGATAGAAAAAGTAGAATAAAAGAATTTGGATAAAATCATGAGTCACTAATTAAAACAAAAACTATAGAACAGTGAGGACAAGAAAAAAAGTGCCTATGCATGACCAAAAGCCTGTCTGAACAAATGTGTTTTTAATTGTTTTTTTAAAAGAGTTCTCAGAGGGGGCAGTTCGCAGGTCCAGGGGAAGAGCGTTCCAGAGCCTTGGTGCCGTCACCTCGAAGGCTCCATCACCCCTAACAGTAACAGTAAACAGCGCCATCTGGCGCTGAAAGTGTTAATATGAGTCTTTGTTTACGGTTTGATTATCACTGATACAAAGTAAAATAGTGCAGTGCAGTAAAATAGAATAAAATAATACAATAGTGCATTGCAATAAAATAGTTATCATCGTATTTTTTCGGGAGGCCGGTAAGGAGTGCATTACAGTAGTCGAGTCGGCTTGAGATAAAGGCATGGATCTGGTTTTCAGCGTCCTTTTGATTTTTTAATGGCCGTACTTTAGCTATGTTTCTAAGGTGGAAGAATGTTTGTCAACTTGTTGATAGTGATTTAAAGCTTAGGTCTGAGTCTACCATGACACCAAGACTTAACTCACTCAAATACAGTTAGCAGCTGGATAGACTACAGATGGAAATTAGCTTCTGCTAAATCTGGTGCAAACATATTTTCATGTAACAATGATTAATTGTCAAATTAAAAAAAAGTAGCCACCCCCTAGCCCCGCGATGGTCTCATGGTTTGACCTACAGTTCAGTTTAAACACCTGCTTAACCCTTTCACTGCCACACTACAGAAGGTTAACCCTTTACTATCACACTACCAACACTTTTGCATATATTCTGATGCCCAAAACAAACCTTTGTAGTTCGACAGTTAAGTGTAAATGCATTTGAATGTGGCCACCAGTGATGTCATTTGGGACACTGAATGCTTGCGTCAACTCAAATGAAATAAGGCAGCAGTCCCTATAAGACGAGGGATTCGCCATTTTACCATCATCTCATAACAGGGATTCAATGTCCATATTCAAACTAATTTACCCTCCAACTGCCAAACAAATAACGTGCATCGTTTTTGGATGCATGCGATTAGGGCCGTACTCTGTCATTTTCTTTACCTTCAAATCTTCTATTGAAGTTTTCGAATGAAGCTTCGAATGTCTCGGTAATTATAAAAAAAAAAAATCCTCAATTTGAATAAAGCGATTAAATGAGTCTTTTAAATTAACGAATATAACCAAGTCAGTTTCGTCAACATAAATAATCCAACGAGGGCACGGTTGGTACGAAAGTGATGGAGACGTCTTGATGGAGCGCCGAGCGGATGCAGATGGGCTATAATATTAGTGTAGCTTAATGTTTATCTGCATCTGTGAAGAAAACCCCCATTGGTTTAAACCGAATGAATACAAATAAAATTCAAATGTTGATTTAGAATTTCAACGTTATGAATGAAGCTTCAAACTAGTCGGCACAGCCCTACATGTGCAAAATCAGTCTTTTGGTGAAGTGCCTCTTTAAACAAGTAGTTCAGAAGCCTAATGTCTGCAGTACTGTGCCTGTAACGTGTGCTTTTTGGATTCAATAAATTGTCCCATCTTCGAGTATATAGTCAATAAATCGTCCCATCTTAAGAGTATATAGTAAATATTGTTAAGGACCAAAGTTTCCAAAGGGGCCCGTCTCCTGTGTCCTCCAGCCCATCTGTCTCCCTCCAGCCCACCCGTCTCTCTGCAGGACACGGACAGAGTCCAGCGAGGAGGCAACACCTCCGCAGTTCACCTGGAGTTTAAACCATCTGCACCAGGAATAAATCAACCAGCCTCAACCTCAGGACAAACACAGTAACCGCTTTCATTCACGGAGCAATTCTGAGGATGACTTCTGAATTGGAGCATATCAGATTGTGACGGATGGCCATATAATAACTTGGACAAGAATATTTCCCAAAAATTATTTTATTGAAGCGTAGAAGCCTGGCTACATCATGTTTGAACTGTGAACCACATGGATCAGATAATGGTTGGTATGAAGATCGGGGAAATCCTGTCTACTTTGTTTAGCAGCATCTGAGAAATGTGAAGAGAAGAAACATCACAACTGTTGTTAACAAGCCACAGTGCAGCAGGTACTAACATCACACCTGTAGTCAACGAGCCACAGTTTCGCTTGTACAGTGTTCCCACCCCACCTGCAATGTACAGTTTTTACGTCAAATGTATATACACTCTTTTCTGGACTCTTTTTGTATCACAAACAGTACTGTATTTGCAAATCTGGTATGTCATAAATGTATAGATGTAGCAGTGCTGTCTATCTGTATTAGGGATGCCCCCCGGACCCCGGTTTTAAACGGGAACCGGTACTATATTAGAAAATACCGGAGTATTTATAAGCTCCGACGTCCTCGGTACTGCTATCGATACTCGAGAAATTATTATTATTATTATTTAAAAGTTGCGAACGATACTCTCTCTGTCTGTCTCTGCACGAGAAGCGAGCCGCAGCCAGCGAGTCAATTATTACACACTCCTCGCGAGTCGCTCGCTAGTGCTACACATAGACATACGGGTACTCCTTAATGAAAGCGCCCCGTGCTATAGCGCGCTGCACACAGACAGCAGCTCTGCATGCACTGAGTCGTGATCATGGCGGAGAGAGCGAAGCGTTCTAAAGTATGGATATACTTTACAAGGGTCAATGCCGACAATGCACGTTGCCACAAGTGCAACAAAACATTTGCCAGTAAGGGTGGCAATACGAGCAAATCAATTTATCAAAACATCTGTTGGCAAAACATGATATTAGTGTGCAGAAATGCGCGTATTCGACTGCCTTGCGCGCAGTGTTCCATCTGCATCCACTGCAGCCGTAACCCAAGATACGGAGTTGCCTAGGCTAATAACGAATTATTACAAATAGGCTAATAAACAAAACAATTGTTTAGCTACAAATACTACAATCTAAACTTTTTATAGATAGTCAAGCTGAGGCGTCAGCCACTATGTCCCAGCCCAGTGAGCCCAGGGCCACCACACATCCTCCCTCTAACTCCCTCCACCACCCAAAGTCCTTTCTCCCTAGCAGCTAGAGGAAGGATGACAGAGGATAGGGTGAACGAGTGTCACAGTTCTGTTAGCCTTTTGCATTTGTTGTTTATTATAAAAAGTCTATAATTCAGAGTCAGACACATTTAAAACATTGTTGCTGCTGTTGCTGAAGAAATTATATTAATTTATTATATTTATTTATAAAGTTATATAAAAGAACATTGCTGCTGCTGTTGCTGAAGAAATTATATTTATTTATAATACTTATTTATAAAGTTGTATTTATAAATAATAAAGCAATGTTGATTCTGTTCTTAATTAATTGTCTTTTTTTCTTGCAAAAAAAGAACCAAAAAGAACCGATAAGAGTATCGATAAAGTACCGAACCGTTAAGCAGTATCGATAAGAGTAGTAGTATCGATAAAATCCTAACGATACCCATCCCTAATCTGTATGTCATGCATGTCCTGATGACTTGAAAATGGGGGACCCTGATGTAACACGCAACACTTGATGAACATTGTTACTCAGCTGATAGAGTTGTACCCTTCTTGCCGTCTTGTCGTACAGAACTTGTAAGTCGCTTTGGATAAAAGCGTCAGCTAAATGACTAAATGTAAATGTAAATGTAAACGAGTCTCTTTGGTCTGCATCCCCTTAACAATCGTGTGTATTGAGCCGTACTGTACCCATTCGTTAATAAAGTTATCAAACAGTGCATCAGGTACTAACATCACACGTGCCCTCAGGTGGAGTTCTTCTGCCCTCTGCCTCTCCCGCGTCCCTTTCCCTGAAAGACAAGAAAACAGGCCAACCGCCGATTAACACGAGGCCTACTCTGCTGATGGGCTTAACCCTTTCACTGCCACGCTACAGAAGGTTAACCCTTTACCATCACACAGGTTAACCGTCTGTATTAACCTTCTGTAGCGTGGCAGTGAGAAGGGTTAACCTTCTGTATTGTCGCGGTGAAAGGGTTAATGAAAAGATGAAAAAAAAAAAACACACCTTTTTAGTCGGGTTCTCGTCTGAGGCCGGCCTAAGAGAAGATGGGAACAATTTGAGTCTCCAATCTGGACCGCTATCCTTTTGCTTCAGATGTGATATTCCATGATATTATCAACTCCTTTGAGCTCCAATCGCCAGGGATGGGCCATGACATGGCACAACCACAAGCCCATTTGGCAGATACGACTACATGGGCTCATCACACTTTACCAAAACATGTTCATCCAAGTTAATTGCAAATCAAAACCATGAAAAAAAATTAGGGATGTCAGATTGTGATATCGGAAAATATCGGTATTGGTTTTCAAATAATTTTTTACATTTCTATAACTTACCCAGGCAAGCAAGTAAGAACAAATTCTGATTCTATTTATTCTCAAAAGTATGCATAATGTGTTAATTCCACAACGAGATATGTAATGTTAATTACCTGAAATTATTCCTTTAACACCTCTCCCGAAGGCTAACCGGTCATGTCCGCTTCCATTCATTGTGCTAAGCTAGGCTAACGTGCAGCCAGATTGCATTGCCTTCTACTGAATGCACAGAGGAAACTGGTATCCATCTCGTCTCTGGAGACGATAAGCCAATTTCCCCAAAATGTCGGCCTGTTCCTTTAAACCTCGCCCCAGAAGAAAAAACAAGTGATCTTACTTACCCATCATCAGATTCTGGTTTCTTTCTCTGTAGGAAGACACAAGCATGCTTTAAATACAGACCCTAAAACCTTCGGTTTATATCGTCACCATGTACAGTGCTGTCGAGCCACACGCTTTAAAGTGCATTTACACATCTCCTTTATCCAAAACACTTTACAATTTGTTCCTCACATTTTACCCACATACGGTGGAGGCGACCATGCAAGCTGCCAACCTGCTCATCGGGAGCAGTTGGGGCTCAAGCGTCTTGCTCAAGGACACCGACACGCTGCCAAGGAATCGAACCAGGAAACTCCAGACTACCAGACTGCTCTACCTTCTGAGCCACTGTCGCCCCCATTTAGTTACTTTAGCTTTCATTACTGAAGACCGCAGAGCTTCACATGCAGCTTGAGGCACTGCGTGGGTTAACAGATTTAACCTCACCTTGGTGGTCTTAGGCGCCGGCTTCTTCACCGGCTCGGGGGAGTCCTCCTCGATGTCCTCTTCCTCCTCTTCCTCAATCTCCTCTTCCTCCTCCTCAGCGTCCTCATCCTGCTCTTCCTCGCTCATGGCAGAGTAATCTTCATCCACTGGAACATACCACACATCGTCTGGTCAGCTGGTCAGTTAATCTCATGTAATCATAGTCTCATCAACTAGTCAGTTAAGTAAGGGATAATGTATAGCTACGAGGTCATTGTCGCAAAATAATTGACCGACACGTAGTTTAAAATACCGAGCCGCTTCGGCGAGGTGTTTTAAACGTCAGTGAAGGTCAATTATTTTGCGACAATGACCGAGTAAAGCTATACATTATCCCGCTTATTACATGGCTAACTTACTAACAATATACCTAATTCATTTGACAAATCGCAGTTGTTCTGTGGCTCTGTCAGCCCAAATAAAGTGATTATTATTATCGCGGGCAGCTCTGTTCTGGCTCCGCTGTGTTCTGGCTCCGCTCGTCGCTCCGCCCCCGTCATCGCCGGTAGCAGACCACCGGCAGTGTCTAATTGCACTGAAACAGTGTGTGTCAGTGGGCTTGATTGCGAACAGCTGCGCACAGCGGTCATTATTGAAAAAACAGCGGTCATTATTGAAAAATAATGACCGCTGTCGGGGGGCTATTGACCAATCACAAGCAAGCATTTCGGCGAATGTGAAAACGCCATGTAATAATCTCAAGTAATCATAGTCTCATCAGATGGTCAGTTAATCTCATGTAATCATAGTCTCATCAGCTGCTCAATTAATCTCATGTAATCATAGTCTCATCAGATGGTCAGTTAATCTCATGTAATCATAGTCTCATCAGATGGTCAGTTAATCTCATGTAATCATAGTCTCATCAAATGGTCAGTTAATCTCATGTAATCATAGTATCATCAGCTGGTCAGTTAATCTCATGTAATCATAGTCTCATCAGATGGTCAGTTAATCTCATGTAATCATAGTCTCATCAGATGGTCAGTTAATCTCATGTAATCATAGTCTCATCAGATGGTCAGTTAATCTCATGTAATCATAGTCTCATCAGATGGTCAGTTAATCTCATGTAATCATAGTCTCATCAGATGGTCAATTAATCTCATGTAATCATAGTCTCATCAGATGGTCAGTTAATCTCATGTAATCATAGTCTCATCAGATAGTCAGTTAATCTCATGTAATCACAGTCTCATCAGATGGTCAGTTAATCTCATGTAATCATAGTCTCATCAGATGGTCAGTTAATGTCATGTAATCATAGTCTCATCAACTGGTCAGTTAATGTCATGTAATCCCCTACGAGTCCATTCTCTAGTGAGGGTGAATATTGCATCATCATGTAAATGTCTAAACCCAACCCCCTCTAATGTACAGTTTCCCACCCCACCTACCCAACCCCCAATGTACAGTTTCTTCCCCCTCAAATGTATATACTCTTTTTAGACTACCTTTGTATCACAAACAGTACTGTATATTTGTAGATCTGATATGTCATAAATGTATAGATGTAGCAGTACCGTCTATCTGTATGTCATGTATGTCATTATATGTTATGATGAATTGAAAATGGGGGACCCTGATGTAAACAAGACGAAAGTCTTTCTCTGGTCTGCATCCCCTTAACAATTGTATGTATTCAGTTGTACTGTATTGTCTGCAATCTGTTAATAAAGTTATAAAGTCTCCTTACAGGCCACGTGCTCGGCACAGATGTAGACCGGTCCCACGCCACTCTTCAGCCGGAAGGTGACGGGTGGGTGCAGGTCCATGCCATGCAGAGCGACCTGTTGTTGACACGGGAGGAGAATAATCGATCAATAAAAGTTACTGACAAATATAATATTCTGCGTGAGGTGCATCATGATGCGAGCAGGTGCGGGGGGGGGGGGGGGTGTTACCCACCGTGGGCATGCCGTTGGCGTGCAGGGTCACCATGGGCACCGCTTTACCGTTCTCCTCTCCCGTTATCACCTCGATGATGTTGAACTCGTCCAAAGCGCCCGGTCCCAGGCACAGCTGAGGACGACACGGAGGGGGTCCGTTAACCCTTTCACTGCCACACTACAGAAAGTTAACCCTCTACCATCACACAACCGACGGCAACCGTCTGTAGTGTGATAGTGAACGGGTTAACCTTCTGTAGTGTGGCAGTGAAAGGGTTAATAAACTAGCAAGTCTCAAAGCGCACCGAGATGTAGCCATGAACTATAGGCAGTAAAGGGTTAACCTTCTGTGGTGTGGCAGTGAAAGGGTTAATAAACTAGCAAGTCGCAAAGCGCACAGAGATGTAGCCATGAACTGTAGGCAGTAAAGGGTTAACCTTCTCAGTTACAGTGGGTGACAATATTGTAACAAGGAAAGATGAAATTACCTACCTGGGTTCCATCCTAGAGGCTAATCTCTCCTGTGACAAAATGGCATCCAATGTAATAAAAAAAGTCAACCAACGAACTCGATTCTTGTACCGGATCTCCTCCCTGGTAAACAAGAATACCCTGAAGACTCTGGCAGGAGCACTCATTCAGGGGTACTACGACTATGCTTGCACCTCATGGTACCAAAGCACCTCAAAGGCGCTAAAAACAAAATTACAAACATCTCAAAACAAACTGGTCAGACTACTGCTTGACCTTACTCCTAGAACCCACCTCACCCCTGCCCACTTTGACAACCTAGGATGGCTTAGAGTAGACGACAGAGTACAGCAACTTGCAATGGGCCTGGTCTACAAGATACACTACACGACCAAGGTACCCATGTACATGTCAAAATACTTCCCAAAGGTCAGTGAATACCACGATCACAACACCAGAGGGAGCTCCACAAATCATGTTAAACCCAGATTCGGCTCAAATAAGGGACTAAAGACGTTTCGCAATTATGCCACATCAATGTGGAACGCCCTACCCAAAGCTGTAAAGGAATGTGGATCACTACCCACTTTCAAAACCTCTCTCAAGGGACACCTACGGGAGACTGCAATTCAACACTGGCCCCTGTAAATATCCTAACCCAACCCCCTCCAATGTACAGTCATTTACCTAGTATGGTTTTGTCAATAGTCCAATGTACAATTTTGTTTGTACAGTGTCTCCTCCCCCCCCCCCTCAATGTACAGTTTTACTTGTTTATACAGTGTGCCCCCCCCCCCCCCCCCAACCACCTCCAATGTAAATTACCCAGTATGGTTGTCAATATCCCAATGTACCAAACCCCCCCCACCCAACCTCCTCCAATGTACAGTTTCTACGTCAAATGTATATACTCCCTTTTCTTGACTCCTTCTGTATCACAAACAGTACTGCATTTGCAAATCTGGTATGTCATAAATGTATAGATGTAGCAGTACTGACTATCTGTATGTCATGTATGTCATATATGTCCTGATGAATTGAAAATGGGGGACCCTGATGTAAACAAGACGAAAGTCTTTCTCTGGTCTGCATCCCCTTAACAATTGTGTGTATTGAGCTGTACTGTACCCATTCTGCAATCTGTTAATAAAGTTTTCAATCAATCAATCAATCAATTCTGCAGTGTGGCAGTGAAAGGGTTAATGAACTACACGACAGGGCCTTACCGTCCGGAGGGCCAGCTGGTGTTCACCGTCGGTGTCGTTTACTTTGAAGGTCTCCGACTTGTGTGTGCTGCTCAACTCGCAGCCTATATCAAATGAAAAAGGATTATTTTAGGCTTATTAATAATTGGAGCCACAACAAGTGAAACGTCCCAATAATAATAAGTGGCTAAAATTGACGTACCCCACAATGTGGACACGGGTTTCTCGACTTTGTTCATGTCGAATTGAAGAATGTGTTCAGAACCTATACAAAGAAACACTTAATTAGAATAGTAATCAATCACATTTATTTATATACATGGGGTGTAAAAAGTACCCAGAAATTATACTTAAGTGAAAGCATGGGTACAGTCTCAAAATCGTACTCAAGTAAAAGTCAATTAGTATCTGGCTAAAAACACTCGAGTAAAAGTAAAAAAGTTTCTACTTTTAAATGTACTTAAGTACTAAAAAGTTAAAGTAAAAACTTCTCCCTTCTGATAGCAGGCGTTTAATTAATCAAAGATCCCCGCTTCCTAGTCTTGCACAAGGACCAATCAGCATGGGTATGGGCGGGTTCACTTACCATTGATGGGGATTTGATTGGCTGTTAACAAATACACTAATTAAAATAGTTGGACGTGCGACATTTGTACTTTGTAGGTCTGCATTTTAAATGTAATAGTAAAAAAGTGTTCTCTGAAATGTAATAGAGTAAAAGTACAAGTATAAAAACGAAGTACAATTAAAGTACTTTACACACCCCTGTTTATATAGCAGCACATTTTTAGACATGACGACACGTGTCAACCAAAGTGCTCCACCTGTAGCTAAGAACAAAGAAAAGTATAGAATAAACAGAAGAAAAAAACCAACAACCAACGGATAGACAAGGAAACAAAACAACACGTCAACATTGTGTGAAATGTAATGTTATGGTCTAATTGAATTAGTGTTAAAAGGCGCTTACCGAGCCGGGAGTGAAGAGCTTCTGGACCACAGAACAGAAGAGACAGAAGCGCCACAAACAACCACACGGCTGCTGATTGGAACTTTTAATTAAAACGCAGCAGGACAACAGGTGATGCAATTAGAAACTGTCACGCGCTGAGTGCGGGCTCGCTCCTCTCTGCAGGGGGCGCGCGTGGTGGACACGACGCGAGGAGACACGCGCGGCAGCTGGCTGCTTGATTAATGCAGCTGCGCGGGTTCTGTTGGAATTGAAAAAGATAATGCTATGACGCCCCACACGTCCTTATATGGTCCTGATGATGACGCCCCACATCCGTGTGGTCATGGCCAATTTAACGTCGTATAGCTGTTTTTTTTCCCTTTATTGACATATTGTCGACACACAACTATACGAAATATGTCAATATCATAACCATACCCATTGCATGTTAAGCTATACAAAAGAATAATAATAATACAGCAAACAAGTAAATACAGCCACCACAATGTTTTTAGATTAGATTAGATTAAAATGCATTGCACAAGTACAGTACAATGAAAATACGTTTGGCATTCAACAAGAGTGCAAATGTAACAGTAAAGTGCAATAGTAATATACAATGTACAGGTGATTAAACGGGTATAAAATATATAAATTAGTACTACTGAGTGCAAAATTTGCACCTGGCTCGCTGATAACAAACTTTCATTACACATGGGCAAAACAGAGTCCATTCTCTTCGGTTCAAATAACAAACTCAGCAAGACCGACGGCTTCTCAGTTACAGTGGGTGACAATATTGTCACAAGGAAAGAAGATATTACCTACCTGGGTTCCATCTTAGAGGCTAATCTCTCCTGTGACAAAATGGCATCCAATGTAATAAAAAAAGTCAACCAACGAACTCGATTCTTGTACCGGATCTCCTCTCTGGTAAACAAGAATACCCTGACGACTCTGGCAGGAGCACTCATTCAAGGGTACTACGACTATGCTTGCACCTCATGGTACCAAAGCACCTCAAAGGCGCTAAAAACAAGATTACAAACATCTCAAAACAAACTGGTCAGACTACTGCTTGACCTGACTCCTAGAACCCACCTCACCCCTGCCCACTTTGACAACCTAGGATGGCTTAGAGTAGACGACAGAGTACAGCAACTTGCAATGGGCCTGGTCTACAAGATACACTGACTACACCACTAAGGTACCCATGTACATATCAAAATACTTCCCAAAGGTCAGTGAATACCACGCCCACAACACCAGAGCGAGTTCCACAAATCATGTGCAACCCAGATTCGGCTCAAACAAGGGACTAAACACATTTTGCAAATATTGCCACAACAATGTGGAACACCCTACCCACAACCGTAAAGGAATGTGAATCCCTACCCACATTCAAAACCGCTCTTAAAGAGCACCTACGGGGGAGGCTGCAATTCAAAAGTGGCCACCGTAAAGGTCCAACCCCCCCCCCCCCCCCCCCCTCCCCAAATAGACAGTCTCCTCCCCACCGTATGTATATATTTGTATATATTTTCTCCCCACCGTATGTATATTTCTCTCCCACCCACCCACCCCCTCCTAATGTACAGTCTCCTCCCCATCATATGTATATATTCTCTGTCAGGATCTATGGGTAACAGTACTGTATATTTGCATATCGTATATGTCACAAATGTAACAGTACTATATACCTGTATGTCATGTATGTCCCTATGCCATAAATGTCATGATGTCATGTATGTTGTGTATGTCATTAATGTCACTATGAATTGAAAATGGGGGACCCTGATGTAAACAAGACAAACGTCTTTCTCTGGTCTGCATCCCCTTAACAATTGTATGTATTGAGCCGTACTGTATTGTACCCATTCTGCAATCTGTTAAATAAAGTTTTCATTTATTCATTCATTCATTCATTCATTCATTCATTCATTCATTCATTCATTCATTCATTAATTCATTCACTCACTCATTCATTCATTCATTCACTCATTCATTCATGTATGTAAAGAGTTGTATTATATAAATAGAGACCGTATTACTACTACTGGCCAGCAGTGTAGTAAGAGTAGGATATATACAGACATTATAGTAAGGGACTATGTGCAGGTAAGTACAGACAGAGGATTTGATTTGATTTGATTTTTTATTTGAAATCTTTATTTCGAACATGCAATGAATACAAACAAACAATAACAAAAGCAAAACACAACTCAATCTACATGTTCAAAAAGGAGTAGGAAGAAGTATACACTTATTTAATCCTACCCCTTTTCCACTACTCAAATGAGTGTACTATTTTAAAACATAAAAAAGAAATATATATAAATATGTAAACACCCGTGAATATCAAGTCCATTCCTCATCCCTGTACCCCGTGAACATCATTTCCTTATACATCAGTTTGAATTGTCTCATGTTTGGACATTGCTTTAGCACCACATTCAGACTGTTCCACAGTTTCACTCCACATATCGAGATGCAGTGTCTTCTCATGGTAGTGCGTACATTAAGAACTTTTAAATTGAGTTCTCCCCTCAGTTTATAACCCCCCTCTCTATCAAAGAACAAGTTCATTACCTTTTGCTTTATACATTAATTGTGCTGTTTTAAATTCCACAAGATCATTTAACTTTAACGTTTTTGACTTAATAATATGTTTGTGTGATCACGATAACCTGCAATGTGAACTATCCTTATGGCCCTTTTTTGGAGTATAAAAAGTGGTTGTAGTGTAGAATTATAAGTGTTTCCCCAGACTTCAGCACAGTAATTTAAATATGGTAAAACTAGTGAACAGTAGTGTAACGGCAATTTTTCATTTCCAATGTCCTGCTTTCTCTTGCCCGTTACTTCACAGGTATGGTAGGGAGTGATCTTACGCAGTAAACACAGCAATGATGGATGTCCAGTCGTGATTCCAGGTTTAGGGGTGTTTATTGCTGAAGTTGCAGTTGTACATTCAATTTATTGCCAGTGTGGGTTCTGTAGGAATTATATGGTATTCTATATTTATTTGGTATTTCTTGGCTTTTGGTTGCTGAGCTGCTGAGCTTCTGGTTACTGAGCTTCTGTTACTGAGCTACAGTAAGAACGGTGTGCTCCTCACTACCTGTGACCCTAAATACCTAACCAGTGCTGTCAAATCTAAAACCCGCCACCAGGTGTCCAATAATAATATTACAAATAATAAAATAATATGCCACCATCATAATGGCTCCTACAAGTAGAGAATGTAGAGTGGTTTTCTATCCAGAATGTGCTTTACTTTACTCATGACTGAAATGCTTCTCGACAGTTTAGATTGGACATGTTTTATGTGGTTTCCAACAGATTTTATGGTCTATTATTACACCTAGGAATTTATTTTCATAAACTCTTTCAATAATCACATAATTTATTTTAACTTGTATTTGAGTATTTAATCTACAGTTTCCAAATAACATAATTTTAGTTTTGCTCAAGTTCAATGATAATTTGTTTCTATCAAACCATTTTTTTTATTTCTTCATTTCATATGTGATGACCTCTAAAAGCTGCTGGATATTCTCACCAGAAAAAAAAATATTAGTGTCATCTGCAAATAAAATACATTTAAATATATTGGATACTTTACATATCTCGTTAATGTACAAGATGAACAGTTTTGAGGATAATGAGAATAAATATATATAATATATATATATGGTATACACAGCATTATAGTACATACATAGTATGTGTTGTTGTTGTTGTTGTTGTCCTGTTATGTGTTGTTGTTGTCCTGTTATGTGTTGTTGTTGTCCTGTTATGTGTTGTTGTTGTTGTTGTTCTGTTATGTGTTGTTGTTGTCCTGTTATGTGTTGTTGTTGTTGTCCTGTTATGTGTTGTTGTTGTCCTGTTATGTGTTGTTGTTGTTGTCCTGTTATGTGTTGTTGTTGTTGTCCCACGTTCCCTGCAGGACTGAACCAGAATCCATTGGATCAATATAATGACCTACAATACTACA